>NW_024609654.1:65000-185000 GCF_018296145.1 Oncorhynchus tshawytscha
GGGGGCACGGTACTGAGTCAAAGGGGTCCCGGTACTGAGTCAGTGTACAGGGGGTACTGAGTCAGTGTACAGGGAGCCCGGTACTGAGTCAGTGTACAGGGGTCCCGGTACTGAGTCAGTGTACAGGGGTCCCGGTACTGAGTCAGTGTATGGGGGCACGGTACTGAGTCAGTGTATAGGGGGCACGGTACTGAGTCAGTGTACAGGGGGCACGGTACTGAGTCAGTGTACAGGGGGCACGGTACTGAGTCAGTGTACAGGGGTCCCGGTACTGAGTCAGTGTATAGGGGTCTGAATACGGTACTGAGTCAGTGTAATGCATTTGCAAAAGTCAGTGTACAAAACGGTACTGAGTCAGTGTACAGGGGGCACGGTACTGAGTCAGTGTACAGGGGTCCCGGTACTGTCAGTGTAAAACTGAGTCAGTGTATAGGGGTCCCGGTACTGAGTCAGTGTATAGGGTAACACGGTACTGAGTCAGTGTACAGGGGTCCCGGTACTGAGTCAGTGTACAGGGGTCCCTGAGTCAGTGTACAGGGGTCCCGGTACTGAGTCAGTGTACAGGGGTCCCGGTACTGAGTCAGTGTACAGGGGTCCCGGTACTGAGTCAGTGTACAGGGGTCCCGGTACTGAGTCAGTGTACAGGGGTCCCGGTACTGAGTCAGTGTACAGGGGTCCCGGTACTGAGTCAGTGTATAGGGGTCCCGGTACTGAGTCAGTGTATAGGGGTCCCGGTACTGAGTCAGTGTATAGGGGTCCCGGTACTGAGTCAGTGTACAGGGGTCCCGGTACTGAGTCAGTGTACAGGGGTCCCGGTACTGAGTCAGTGTACAGGGGTCCCGGTACTGAGTCAGTGTACAGGGGTCCCGGTACTGAGTCAGTGTACAGGGGTCCCGGTACTGAGTCAGTGTACAGGGGTCCCGGTACTGAGTCAGTGTACAGGGGTCCCGGTACTGAGTCAGTGTCTAGGGCATTATTCCCTGCTCTAGGAGTCCCTGCTCTAGGAGCATTACACTAGGAGCATTACTCCCTGCTCTAGGAGCATTACACTAGGAGCATTACTCCCTGCTCTAGGAGCATTACTCCCTGCTCTAGGAGTCAGTGCATTACTCCCTGCTCTAGGGCATTACTCCCTGCTCTAGGAGCATTACTCCCTGCTCTAGGAGCATTACTCCCTGCTCTAGGGGCATTACTCCCTGCTCTAGGAGCATTACTCCCTGCTCTAGGAGCATTACACAGTGTCTAGGGCATTACTCCCTGCTCTAGGAGCATTACTCCCTGCTCTGAGCATTCAAGGAGCATTACTCCCTGCTCTAGGGGCATTACTCCCTGCTCTAGGAGCATTACTCCCTGCTCTAGGAGCATTACTCCCTGCTCTGCATTACACTAGGAGCATTACTCCCTGCTCTAGGAGCATTATTCCCTGCACTAGGAGCATTACTCCCTGCTCTAGGAGCATTACTCCCTGCTCTAGGAGCATTACACTAGGAGCATTACTCCCTGCTCTAGGAGCATTACACTAGGAGCATTACTCCCTGCTCTAGGAGCATTACTCCCTGCTCTAGGGGCATTACTCCCTGCTCTAGGAGCATTACTCCCTGCTCTAGGAGCATTACACAAGAGCATTACTCCCTGCTCTAGGAGCATTACTCCCTGCTCTAGGAGCATTACTCCCTGCTCTAGGAGCATTACTCCCTGCTCTAGGAGCATTACTCCCTGCTCTAGGAGCGTTATTCCCTACACTAGGAGCATTACTCCCTGCTCTAGGAGCGTTATTCCCTGCTCTAGGGGCATTATTCCCTGCTCTAGGAGCATTCCACTAGGAGCATTACTCCTTGCTCTAGGAGCATTACTCCCTGCTCTAGGAGCATTATTCCCTGCTCTGGGAGCATTATTCCCTGCTCTGTGAGCATTGCACAAGGAGCATTATTCCCTGCTCTATGAGCATTATTCCCTGCTCTATGAGCATTATTCCCTGCTCTAGGAGCATTACTCCCTCGTCTTGGAGCATTACACTTTGAGCATTACTCGCTGCTCTGGGAGCATTACTCGCTGCTCTGGAAGCATTATTCCCTGCTCTGGGAGCATTACTCCCTGCTCTAGGAGCATTACACGCTACTCTAGGAGCATTACACACTTCACTAGGATTATTACTCCCTGCTCTAGGTGCATTACTCGCTGCTCTAGGAGCATTACTTGCTGCTCTAGGAGCATTACTCCCTCGTCTTGGAGACTTACACTTTGAGCATTACTCCCTACTCTAGGAGCATTACTCACTTCACTAGGAGCATTACTCCCTGCTCTAGGTGCATTACTCCCTTCACTAGGAACATTGCTCGCTGCTCTAGGAGCAGCATTACTCTCTACTCTGGGAACATTATTCCCTGCTCTGGGAGCATTATTACCTACTCTAGTAGCATTACTCTCTACACAGGGAGCATTATTCCCTACTCTAGTAGCATTACTCTGCTCTAGTAGCATTACTCTCTACTCTGGGAGCATTATTCCCTACTCTGGGGGCATTACTCGCTGAAGTACAGATCAGGGTTGTTGTTTTTTAAAATATATGAAACCTTGAACATCCCACGGAGCACCATTAAATCCATTATTAAAAAATGGAAAGAATATGGCACCACAACAAACCTGCCAAGAGAGGGCATCACACCAAAACTCACAGACCAGGCAAGGAGGGCATTAATCAGAGGCAACAAAGAGACCAAAGATAAACCTTAAAGAGCTGCAAAGCTCCACAGCGGAGATTGGAGTATCTGTCCATAGGACCACTTTAAGCCGTACACTCCACAGAGCTGGGCTTTACGGAAGAGTGGCCAGAAAAAAGCCATTGCTTAAAGTGTTCGCCAAAAGGCATGTGGGAGACTCCCCAAACATATGGAAGAAGGTACACTGGTCAGATGAGACTAAAATGGAGCCTTTTGGCCATCAAGGAAAACGCTATGTCTGGCGCAAACTCAACACCTCTCATCACCCGAGAATACCATCCCACAGTGAAGCATTGTGGTGGCAGCATCATGCTGTGGGGATGTTTTTCATCGTCAGGGACTGGGAAACTGGTCGGAATTGAAGGAATGATGGATGGCACTAAATACAGGGAAATTCTTGAGGGAAAACTGTTTCAGTCTTCCAGAGATTTGAGACTGGGACGGAGGTTCACCTTCCAGCAGGACAATGATCCTAAGCATACTGTTAAAGCAACACTCGAGTGGTTTATGGGGAAACATCTAAATGTCTTGGAATGGCCAAGTCAAAGTCCAGACCTCAGTCCAATTGAGAATCTGTGGTATGACTTAAAGATTGCTGTACACCAGGGGAACCCATCGAACTTGAAGGAGCTGGAGCAGTTTTGCCTTGAAGACTGGGCAAAAATCACAGTGGCTAGATGTGCAAAGCTTATGGAGACACACCCCAAGAGACTTGCAGCTGTAATTGCTACAAAAGGTGGCTGTAAGGGGGGTGAATAGTTAAGCACGCTCAAGTTTTCTGTTTTTTGTCATATTTCTTGCTTGTTTTATAACAAAAAATATTTGGCGTCTTCAAAGTGGTAGGTATGTTGTGTAAATCAAATGACACAAAAAAAATCTATTTTAATTCCAGGTTGTAAGGCAACAAAATAGGAAAAATGCCAAGGGGGGTGAATAGTTTCACAAGCCACTGTATAGTGCACTACTTCAGACCAGGGCTCATAGTGCACTACTTCAGACCAGGGCTCATAGTGCACTACTTCAGACCAGGGCTCATAGTGCACTACTTCAGACCAGGGCTCATAGTGCACTATGTAAAGAATAGGGTTCCGTTGGCACTACGGTCTAGACTGATGCTGTGCTACATTCTGCTGCTTGTCATTTAGAATTATAATATATATCCTCTGATTCATCTCTCCAGACCAGGGCTCTAATATATTCTCCTCTGATTCATCTCTCCAGACTTCTCATTCATCTCTCCAGACTAATCTAATATATTCTCCTCCTCTGATTCATCTCTCCAGACTAATCTAATATATTCTCCTCCTCTGATTCATCTCTCCAGACTAATCTAATATATTCTGTGATTCATTCAGACTTCTTGATTCATTTCCAGACTATTATAATATATTATCCTCTGATTCATCTCTCCAGACTTCTCTAATATATTCTCCTCTGATTCATCTCTCCAGACTTCTCTGATTCATCTCTCCAGACTAATCTAATATATTCTCTCCTCTGATTCATCTCTCCAGACTAATCTAATATATTCTCCTCTGATTCATCTCTCCAGACTAATCTAATATATTCTCCTCTGATTCATCTCTCCAGATCTAATATATTCTCTCTGATTTATCTCTCCAGACTAATCTAATATATTCTCCTCTGATTCATCTCTCCAGACTTCTCTAATATATTCTCCTCTGATTCATCTCTCCAGACTTCTAATATATTCTTTATTCATCTCCAGACTAATCTAATATATTCTCCTCTGATTCATCTCTCCAGACTAATCTAATATATTCTCCTCTGATTCATCTCTCCAGACATCTCTAATATATTCTCATCTGATTCATCTCTCCAGACTAATCTAATATATTCTCCTCTGATTCATCTCTCCAGACATCTCTGATCATCATCTCTCCAGACTAATATATTCTCCTCTGATTCATCTCTCCAGACTAATCTAATAGATTCTCCTCTGATTCATCTCTCCAGACATCTCTAATATATTCTCCTCTGATTCATCTCTCCAGACTAATCTAATATATTCTCCTCTGATTCATCTCTCCAGACTAATCTAATATATTCTCCTCTGATTCATCTCTCCAGACTAATCTAATATATTCTCCTCTGATTCATCTCTCCAGACATCTCTAATATATTCTCCTCTGATTCATCTCTCCAGACTAATCTAATATATTCTCCTCTGATTCATCTCTCCAGACTAATCTAATATATTCTCCTCTCTGATTCATCTCTCCAGACCTCTGATTCATCTCTCCAGACTAATCTAATAGATTCTCCTCTGATTCATCTCTCCAGACTAATCTAATATATTCTCCTCTGATTCATCTCTCCAGACTAATCTAATATATTCTCCTCTGATTCATCTCTCCAGACTAATCTAATATATTCTCCTCCTCTGATTCATCTCTCCAGACTTCTGATTCATCTCTCCAGACTAATCTAATATATTCTCCTCTGATTCATCTCTCCAGACTAATCTAATATATTCTCCTCCTCTGATTCATCTCTCCAGACTAATCTAATATATTCTCCTCTGATTCATCTCTCCAGACTAATCTAATATATTCTCCTCTGATTCATCTCTCCAGACATAATCTAATATATTCTCCTCTGATTCATCTCTCCAGACAATCTAATATATTCTCCTCTGATTCATCTCTCCAGACTAATCTAATATATTCTCTCCTCTGATTCATCTCTCCAGACTAATCTAATATATTCTCCTCTGATTCATCTCTCCAGACTAATCTAATATATTCTCCTCTGATTCATCTCTCCAGACTAATCTAATAGATTCTCCTCTGATTCATCTCTCCAGACATCTCTAATATATTCTCCTCTGATTCATCTCTCCAGACTAATCTAATATATTCTCCTCTGATTCATCTCTCCAGACTAATCTAATATATTCTCCTCTGATTCATCTCTCCAGACTTCTTTAAAAGTACGAGCAGCAAGCAGGTGGCTGTGAACAAGCGGAGGAAAGCGGAGGAGGAAGAGGAGGAAGAGGAGAAGAAATCAGGTTTGAAAAGACTGAGAAGCGAGACTACAGTGAGGTCTGACTTCTCTGAGAGCAGTGACTCTGAGATGTCTACCAAGAGAACCAGGACGGCAGACTCCTCCTCTTTTTCAGAGCAGAACTCAGAGGAGGAGCTAAAAGGAAAGACCGGCCAGGAGGGGCACAAGACCCAGGGTTCTAAGACTGGGAAGGAGTCTGCTCTGACAGGCAGTCTCTCCCCTGGGGTGAGGAGCTTCAGAAGGCGGAGTTTCAGCAGTCATCAGCCGACAGGGAGCAGAGGTCATCCCTGCGACAACCTCAACGACAGGGGGAACGGTCTCCACTGCAACAGCAGCAGGCCCCTCCCCTGTCCTCCTCCTCCCAGGGCTCTGCCCCTCTGAGGGCCAAGGGGAGTGCATCATGGAGAACAACAGCACTATGAAATCCCAGACCCATCCCCAGTCCAAGGACCAGTACACCAGCGCTGAGGTGGTCTCCAGGACCCAGACTCCCTCTCAGTATATAATCGACATCACAGCAGAGGATGCTAACGCACACATGGCCTCCCGGGAGAACTCTGAGGCCGTCTCGGCCCTGCTGGCCTCCCAGAATCCATCTGAGCCCTCCTACCTCTCTGAGCCCAGCAGACATTTGGTGCTGAACCCCTCTGTGGCCCCTCCCTCTCCCCTTCGTAAGAGCCCCTCGGAGTGTGACCTTAGGAACCAGACTCCCTCAGTGTCAGAGTGTGACCTCAGGAACCAGACTCCCTTAGTGTCAGAGTGTGACCTTAGGAACCAGACTCCCTTAGTGTTAGAGTGTGACCTTAGGAACCAGACTCCCTCAGTGTCAGAGTGTGACCTTAGGAACCAGACTCCCTTAGTGTTAGAGTGTGACCTTAGGAACCAGGCTCCCTCAGTGTCAGAGTGTGACCTTAGGAACCAGGCTCCCTCAGTGTCAGAGTGTGACCCTAGGAACCAGAGTCCCTCAGTGTCAGAGTGTGACCTTAGGAACCAGACTCCCTCAGTGTCAGAGTGTGACCTTAGGAACCAGAGTCCCTCAGTGTCAGAGTGTGACCTTAGGAACCAGACTCCCTCAGTGTCAGAGTGTGACCTTAGGAACCAGACCCCTCAGTGTCAGTGTCAGTGAGTGTGACCTTAGGAACCAGACTCCCTCAGTGTGTAGGAAGCCGGAGGTAAAGCATGACATAGCTGGCAGCCTGGGCAGTAAGATGGGGCTAGTCCATTCAGTGGTGATCAGACCTATAGCATCAGTCAGTGAGTCTGCTGCTGTAGTAGAGAGAGAGAAGCAGCTATATTCCTCCATGCTGCCCTGCATTAAGAACGCCTCATTGGCCGACGAGGCCAGGAAGTCGTACAAGCTAAGCCCCTCCCCTGATGTCCCCAAGCCCCTCCCCTCCCCAGAGGCCCTGAAGCCGAAGCCCCTCTGCTCTCCTGACATTGTCAAGTCTAAAACACAGAGTGTTCTGGAGACTTGTTCTAAAGCCAAACCCCTCACCTCCCCAGAGGTGTCCAAGCATAAAGGCCGTTACCCGGACAACACCCCTCGCTCCAGCTTTAAGCCAGTCTTGGCCCGAGGGACTGAGTCGCCAGGATCTTGCACTAAGAGTCCGCTAATCATCGATAAGAACGAGCATTTCACCGTGTACCGGGACCCTGCGCTTGTCCGTCCCAACCAGGAGACCAACCACGTGTCCTATCTGCACCCCCAGCTCCACCACCTCCATGCCTCCTCCCACGCCTCCTGCCTCACCCCCTCTTCCACCCACCACCACACATCCCACTCCCACCACCACCTCCTCTCCGGGGTGCTCTCTGGCCTGCCTCCAGGCCCCTTGCTGGGGGGTCATCCCCGACTAGACTCCTCAGGGCTGGGGCACCTGGGACTAGCTCATCACCACCCTGTCTCTCAGCCCCAGACACACAGCCACACCTCAGCCTCATACAACCAGCTGGGGCTGTATCCAATCATCTGGCAGTACCCCAATGAGACCCACTCCTATTCCCCAAGACTCAACCTGCCCGGGTCCAAGTGGGTGCACCCTGAAAACCCTGTCAGTTCTGAGACCAACATGAGGAGGGTGAGTACCAAACACCCAGATTCTATTCTAATACAACTATTTTTCCTGTTCTACTACTTCTTCTATTATGACTTCTACCTAGCAACTGTAGCATAGCAACCATGATCATGTTGCCAGTTTAAACAGCTAACTGCTGTAGCATAGCAACTATGATCATGTTGCCAGTTTAAGCAGCTAACTGCTGTAGCATAGCAACTATGATCATGTTGCCAGTTTAAGCAGCTAACTGCTGTAGCATAGCAACTATGATCATGTTGCCAGTTTAAGCAGCTAACTGCTGTAGCATAGCAACTATGATCATGTTGCCAGTTTAAGCAGCTAACTGCTGTAGCATAGCAACTATGATCATGTTGCCAGTTTAAGCAGCTAACTGCTGTAGCATAGCAACTATGATCATGTTGCCAGTTTAAGCAGCTAACTGCTGTAGCATAGCAACTATGATCATGTTGCCAGTTTAAGCAGCTAACTGCTGTAGCATAGCAACTATGATCATGTGGCCAGTTTAAGCAGCTAACTGCTGTAGCATAGCAACTATGATCATGTTGCCAGTTTAAGCAGCTAACTGCTGTAGCATAGCAACTATGATCATGTTGCCAGTTTAAGCAGCTAACTGCTGTAGCATAGCAACTATGATCATGTTGCCAGTTTAAGCAGCTAACTGCTGTAGCATAGCAACTATGATCATGTTGCCAGTTTAAGCAGCTAACTGCTGTAGCATATCTCTCATGTTCAGTTTGTGAAGACCACTGTCCTGTCCTCTTTGTAGAAGCCATATGTTGGGAAAGCTGAGTGTTCAGGTTATTTGTTATTCTGTTCTGTTAGTAGGTAGGGGATATCCTAGTTGTAGGGGATATCCTAGTTATAGGTTCTGTTAGTAGGTAGGGGATATCCTAGTTGTAGGTTCTGTTAGTAGGTAGGGGATATCCTAGTTGTAGGTTCTGTTAGTAGGTAGGGGATATCCTAGTTGTAGGTTCTGTTAGTAGGTAGGGGATATCCTAGTTGTAGGTTCTGTTAGTAGGTAGGGGATATCCTAGTTATAGGTTCTGTTAGGTTCTGTTAGTAGGTAGGGGATATCCTAGTTATAGGTTCTGTTAGTAGGTAGGGGATATCCTAGTTATAGGTTCTGTTAGTAGGTCGGGGATATCCTAGTTGTAGGTTCTGTTAGTAGGTAGGGGATATCCTAGTTATAGGTTATGTTAGTAGGTAGGGGATATCCTAGTTATAGGTTCTGTTAGTAGGTAGGGGATATCCTAGTTGTAGGTTCTGTTAGTAGGTAGGGGATATCCTAGTTGTAGGTTCTGTTAGTAGGTAGGGGATATCCTAGTTATAGGTTCTGTTAGTAGGTAGGGGATATCCTAGTTATAGGTTCTGTTAGTAGGTAGGGGATATCCTAGTTATAGGTTCTGTTAGTAGGTCGGGGATATCCTAGTTGTAGGTTCTGTTAGTAGGTAGGGGATATCCTAGTTGTAGGTTCTGTTAGTAGGTAGGGGATATCCTAGTTGTAGGTTCTGTTAGTAGGTAGGGGATATCCTAGTTATAGGTTCTGTTTTTAGGTCAGGGATATCCTAGTTATAGGTTATGTTAGTAGGTCGGGGATATCCTAGTTATAGGGGATATCCTGTTATTGGTTCTGTTAGTAGTTAGGGGATATCCTAGGGGATATCCTAGTTATAGGTTCTGTTAGTACATAGGGGATATCCTAGTTATAGGATATCCTAGTTATAGGTTATGTTACTAGGTAGGGGATATCCTAGTTATAGGTTATGTTAGTTAGGTAGGGGATATCCTAGTTATAGGTTCTGTTAGTAGGTAGGGGATATCCTAGTTGTAGGTTCTGTTAGTAGGTAGGGGATATCCTAGTTATAGGTTCTGTTTAGTTAGTTTAGGGGGATATCCTAGTTATAGGGGATATTCTAGTTATAGGTTCTGTTAGTACATAGGGGATATCCTAGTTATAGGGGATATCCTAGTTATAGGGGATATCCTAGTTATAGGTTCTGTTACTAGGTAGGGGATATCCTAGTTATAGGTTATGTTAGTAGGTAGGGGATATCCTAGTTATAGGGGATATCCTAGTTATTGGTTCTGTTAGTAGTTAGGGGATATCCTAGTTATAGGGGATATTCTAGTTATAGGTTCTGTTAGTACGTAGGGGATATCCTAGTTATAGGGGATATCCTAGTTATAGGTTCTGTTACTAGGTAGGGGATATCCTAGTTATAGGTTATGTTAGTAGGTAGGGGATATCCTAGTTATAGGGGATATCCTAGTTATAGGTTCTGTTAGTAGGTACGGAATATCCTAGTTATAGGTTCTGTTAGTAGGTCGGGTCTGACCCTGCCTGTCTGTCTCTCTGTCTGGGTCTGACCCTGCCTGTCTGTCTCTCTGTCTGGGTCTGACCCTGCCTGTCTGTCTCTCTGTCTGGGTCTGACCCTGCCTGTCTGTCTGGGTCTGACCCTGCCTGTCTGTCTCTCTGTCTGGGTCTGACCCTGTCTGTCTGTCTCTCTGTCTGGGTCTGACCCTGTCTGTCTGTCTCTCTGTCTGGGTCTGACCCTGTCTGTCTGTCTCTCTGTCTGGGTCTGACCCTGTCTGTCTCTCTGTCTGGGTCTGACCCTGCCTGTCTGTCTCTCTGGGTCTGACCCTGCCTGTCTGTCTCTCTGGGTCTGACCCTGTCTGTCTCTCTGGATGTTGTGGTACCAGAACACGGCCAGCCCTTGGCTACACCACCAGGTCCCTGTCTCCTCCTCTGACAGCCTGGACCAACTGAGCCACGTCCCGGTCCCCATCCGACCAGCCAGCGCCGACCCTCACCGGTCCGACCCCCATCCCCACCTTTCAGAACCACACCGTTCGGACCCCCACCGGCTCATTAAGATCAACCCCCACGCCAGCCCCCTCTGCCACCGGCCAAGGCCGCTGGAGATCTTCACAGGGAGTAAGTATCAGTACTCAATTCAGCCGCTAACACACTCACACACTGACACACACACACACACACACACACACACACACACACACACACACACACACACTGACACACACACTCACACACTGACACACACACACACACACACACACACACACACACACACACACACACACACACACACACACTCACACACACACACACACACACACACACACACACTGACACACACACACAGACCAGTGTTCTGCTGTTATACACCATGTCCTAGTTATTCCTACTGAGGGCTGTTCTGCTGTTATACACCATGTCCTAGTTATTCCTACTAAGGGCTGTTCTGCTGTTATATACCATGTCCTAGTTATTCCTACTGAGGGCTGTTCTCTCTGCTACTATACACCATGTCCTAGTTATTCCTACTGAGGGCTGTTCTCTCTGCTACTATACACCATGTCCTAGTTATTCCTACTGAGGGCTGTTCTGCTGTTATACACCATGTCCTAGTTATTCCTACTGAGGGCTGTTCTGCTATTATACACCATGTCCTAGTTATTCCTACTGAGGGCTGTTCTGTCTGCTGTTATACACCATGTCCTAGTTATTCCTACTGAGGGCTGTTCTGCTGTTATACACCATGTCCTAGTTATTCCTACTGAGGGCTGTTCTGTCTGCTATGATACACCATGTCCTAGTTATTCCTACTGAGGGCTGTTCTGTCTGCTATTATACACCATGTCCTAGTTATTCCTACTGAGGGCTGTTCTGCTGTTATACACCATGTCCTAGTTATTCCTACTGAGGGCTGTTCTGCTGTTATACACCATGTCCTAGTTATTCCTACTGAGAGCTGTTCTGCTGTTATACACCATGTCCTAGTTATTCCTACTGAGGGCTATTCTGTCTGCTGTTATACACCATGTCCTAGTTATTCCTACTGAGGGCTGTTCTGTCTGCTGTTATACACCATGTCCTAGTTATTCCTACTGAGGGCTGTTCTGTCTGCTGTTATACACCATGTCCTAGTTATTCCTACTGAGGGCTGTTCTGCTGTTATACACCATGTCCTAGTTATTCCAACTGAGAGCTGTTCTGCTGTTATACACCATGTCCTAGTTATTCCAACTGAGCTGTTCTGCTGTTATACACCATGTCCTAGTTATTCCCACTGAGGGCTGTTCTGTCTGCTGTTATACACCATGTCCTAGTTATTCCTACTGAGGGCTGTTCTGTCTGCTGTTATACACCATGTCCTAGTTATTCCTACTGAGGGCTGTTCTGCTGTTATACACCATGTCCTAGTTATTCCAACTGAGAGCTGTTCTGCTGTTATACACCATGTCCTAGTTATTCCAACTGAGCTGTTCAAATCAAATCAAATCAAATTTTATTTGTCACATACACATGGTTAGCAGATGTTAATGCGAGTGTAGCGAAATGCTTGTGCTTCTAGTTCCGACAATGCAGTAATAACGAGCAAGTAATCTAACTAACAATTCCAAAAAAAACTACTGTCATACACAGTGTAAGGGGGATAAAGAATATGTACATAGGGATTATGAATGAGTGATGGTACAGAGCAGCATAGGCAAGATACAGTAGATGATATCGAGTGCAGTATATACATATGAGATAAGTATGTAAACCAAGTGGCATAGTTAAGTGGCTAGTGATACATGTATTACACCAGGATGCAGTCGATGATATAGAGTACAGTTCGTATGCATATGAGATACAACCAGGGTAAGTAACATTATATGAGGTAGCATTGTTTAAAGTGGCTAGTGATATATTTACATCATTTCCCATCAATTCCCATGATTAAAGTGGCTGGAGTACAGAGTCAGTGTCATTGACAGTGTGTTGGCAGTAGCCACCATGTTAGTGGTGGCTGTTTAACAGTCTGTTGGCCTTGAGATAGAAGCTGTTTTTCAGTCTCTCGGTCCCAGCTTTGATGCACCTGTACTGACCTCGCCTTCTGGATGGCAGTTCTGGGGTGAACAGGCATGGCCGGGTGGTTGATGTCCTTGATGATCTTTGTGGCCTTCCTGTAGCATCGGGTGGTGTAGGTGTCCTGGAGGGCCTAGTTTTGCCCCCGGTGATGCGTTGCTGCAGACACTCATACCCTCTAGTTATTCCTTACGGTTGAGGGCTGTTGCCATACCAGGCGGTGATACAGCCATGCCAGGATTCCTGCATCTGTAGGTTTGTGAGTGCTTTTATGACACCATGTCTTCAGCCTCCTGACTGAAGGGCTGTTCTGCGCCTTATACACCATGCTGTCTGTTAGTGGACCAACTCAGTTTGTCTGTTCTGTATGCCGAGGAACTTAAACACCATGTCCTAGTTATTCCACTACTGTTCCATCGATGTGGATGGGGGTGTTCCCTCTGCTGTTTCCTATACAATCATCTCCTAGTTTTGTTGACTGTTCTTGAGTGTGAGGTTATTTTCCTGACACCACACACCATGTCCTAGTTATTCCTCCCTGAGGGCTGTTCTGTTGGTAATCAAGCCTACCACTGTCCTGTTCGTCCCAAACTTGATGATTGAGTTGAGGCGTGCATTATACACCATGTCCTAGTGAACAGGGAGGCTGAGAGGGCTGTTATACACCATGTGGGGCCCCAGTGTTATTCCACTGAGGAGATGTTGTGCCTACCCTCACCACCTAGGGGGCTGTTATAGGAAGTCCATGTCCCAGTTATGCCTACTGAGGGCTGTTCTGCTGTTATACCCAGGGTCTCTAGTTATTCCTACTGAGGGTACTATGGTGTTGACCATGTCCTAGTTATTCGACTGAACAGCATTCTCACATAGGTATACCTCTTGTCCAGATGGGTTAGGGCAGTGTGCAGTGTGGTTGAGATTGCATCCTACTGTGGACCTATTTGGTCGGTAAGCTATTGGAGTGGGTACAATGTCCAGGTAGGGTGGGGCTGTTCTCTCTGCTACTATACACCATGTCCTAGTTATTGACTGAGGGCTGTTCTGCTGTTATACGGTATGTCCTAGTTATTACCTTAGCTTTCTTGGGAACAGGAACAATGGTGGCTGTTCTTGAAGCATATGGGAACACCATGTCCTATTGTTATTCCTACACAGGCTGTTCTGCTGGTCTGTCCATGCTCTGAGGGCTGTTATACACCATGTCCTAGTTATTCCCTACTGAGGGCTGTTCTGCTGTTATACACCATGTCCTAGTTATTCCTACTGAGGGCTGTTCTGCTGTTGTACACCATGTCCTAGTTATTCCTACTGAGGGCTGTTCTCTCTGCTACTATACACCATGTCCTAGTTATTCCTACTGAGGGCTGTTCTGCTGTTATACACCATGTCCTAGTTATTCCTACTGTTATACACCATGTCCTAGTTATTCCTACTGAGGGCTGTTCTGCTGTTATACACCATGTCCTAGTTATTCCTACTGAGGGCTGTTCTGTCTGCTACTATACACCATGTCCTAGTTATTCCTACTGAGGGCTGTTCTGCTGTTATACACCATGTCCTAGTTATTCCTACTGAGGGCTGTTCTGCTGTTATACACCATGTCCTAGTTATTCCTACTGAGGGCTGTTCTGCTGTTATACACCATGTCCTAGTTATTCCTACTGAGGGCTGTTCTGCTGTTATACACCATGTCCTAGTTATTCCTACTGAGGGCTGTTCTGTCTGCTATTATACACCATGTCCTAGTTATTCCTACTGAGAGCTGTTCTGTCTGTTATACACCATGTCCTAGTTATTCCTACTGAGGGCTGTTCTGCTGTTATACACCATGTCCTAGTTATTCCTACTGAGGGCTGTTCTGCTGTTATACACCATGTCCTAGTTATTCCTACTGAGGGCTGTTCTGTCTGCTATTATACACCATGTCCTAGTTATTCCTACTGAGGGCTGTTCTTCTGCTGTTATACACCTTGTCCTAGTTATTCCTACTGAGGGCTGTTCTGTCTGCTGTTATACACCATGTCCTAGTTATTCCTACTGAGCTGTTCTGCTGTTATACACCATGTCCTAGTTATTCCTACTGAGGGCTGTTCTCTCTGCTACTATACACCATGTCCTAGTTATTCCTACTGAGGGCTGTTCTGCTGTTATACACCATGTCCTAGTTATTCCTACTGAGGGCTGTTCTGCTGTTATACACCATGTCCTAGTTATTCCAACTGAGGGCTGTTCTGCTGTTATACACCATGTCCTAGTTATTCCTACTGAGGGCTGTTCTGCTATTATACACCATGTCCTAGTTATTCCTACTGAGGGCTGTTCTGTCTGCTACTATACACCATGTCCTAGTTATTCCTACTGAGGGCTGTTCTGCTATTATACACCATGTCCTAGTTATTCCTACTGAGGGCTGTTCTGCTATTATACACCATGTCCTAGTTATTCCTACTGAGGGCTGTTCTGCTGTTATACACCATGTCCTAGTTATTCCTACTGAGGGCTGTTCTGTCTGCTATTATACACCATGTCCTAGTTATTCCTACTGAGTGCTGTTCTGCTGTTATACACCATGTCCTAGTTATTCCTACTGAGGGCTGTTCTCTCTGCTACTATACACCATGTCCTAGTTATTCCTACTGAGGGCTGTTCTGCTGTTATACACCATGTCCTAGTTATTCCTACTGAGGGCTGTTCTGCTGTTATACACCATGTCCTAGTTATTCCTACTGAGGGCTGTTCTGCTATTATACACCATGTCCTAGTTATTCCTACTGAGGGCTGTTCTGTCTGCTATTATACACCATGTCCTAGTTATTCCTACTGAGGGCTATTCTGTCTGCTGTTATACACCATGTCCTAGTTATTCCTACTGAGGGCTGTTCTGTCTACTATTATACACCATGTCCTAGTTATTCCTACTGAGGGCTGTTCTGCTGTTATACACCATGTCCTAGTTATTCCTACTGAGGGCTGTTCTGCTGTTATACACCATGTCCTAGTTATTCCTACTGAGGGCTGTTCTGCTGTTATACACCATGTCCTAGTTATTCCTACTGAGGGCTGTTCTGTCTGCTGTTATACACCATGTCCTAGTTATTCCTACTGAGGGCTGTTCTGTCTGCTATATACACCATGTCCTAGTTATTCCTACTGAGGGCTGTTCTGCTATTATACACCATGTCCTAGTTATTCCTACTGAGGGCTGTTCTGCTGTTATACACCATGTCCTAGTTATTCCTACTGAGGGCTGTTCTGTCTGCTACTATACACCATGTCCTAGTTATTCCTACTGAGGGCTGTTCTCTCTGCTACTATACACCATGTCCTAGTTATTCCTACTGAGGGCTGTTCTGCTGTTATACACCATGTCCTAGTTATTCCTACTGAGGGCTGTTCAGTCTGCTACTATACACCATGTCCTAGTTATTCCTACTGAGGGCTGTTCTGCTGTTATACACCATGTCCTAGTTATTCCTACTGAGGGCTGTTCTGCTGTTATACACCATGTCCTAGTTATTCCTACTGAGGGCTGTTCTCTGTTATACACCATGTCCTAGTTATTCCTACTGAGGGCTGTTCTCTGCTACTATACACCATGTCCTAGTTATTCCTACTGAGGGCTATTCTGTCTGCTGTTATACACCATGTCCTAGTTATTCCTACTGAGGGCTGTTCTGCTATTATACACCATGTCCTAGTTATTCCTACTGAGGGCTGTTCTGCTATTATACACCATGTCCTAGTTATTCCTACTGAGGGCTGTTCTGTCTGCTATTATACACCATGTCCTAGTTATTCCTACTGAGGGCTGTTCTCTCTGCTACTATACACCATGTCCTAGTTATTCCTACTGAGGGCTGTTCTCTGCTACTATACACTATGTCCTAGTTATTCCTACTGAGGGCTGTTCTGCTGTTATACATTATGTCCTAGTTATTCCTACTGAGGGCTGTTCTGCTATTATACACCATGTCCTAGTTATTCCTACTGAGGGCTGTTCTGTCTGCTGTTATACACCATGTCCTAGTTATTCCTTCTGAGGGATATTCTGTCTGCTGTTATACACCATGTCCTAGTTATTCCTACTGATGGCTGTTCTGCTATTATACACCATGTCCTAGTTATTCCTACTGAGGGCTGTTCTGTCTGCTATTATACACCATGTCCTAGTTATTCCTACTGAGGGCTGTTCTGTCTGCTGTTATACACCATGTCCTAGTTATTCCTACTGAGGGCTGTTCTGTCTGCTGTTATACACCATGTCCTAGTTATTCCTACTGAGGGCTGTTCTGTCTGCTGTTATACACCATGTCCTCGTTGTTCCTACTGAGGGCTGTTCTGTCTGCTGTTATACACCATGTCCTAGTTATTCCTACTGAGGGCTGTTCTGCTGTTATACACCATGTCCTAGTTGTTCCTACTGAGGGCTGTTTTCTCTGCTACTATACACCATGTCATAGTTATTCCTTCTGAGGGCTGTTTTCTCTGCTACTATACACCATGTCATAGTTATTCCTTCTGAGGGCTGTTCTGTCTGCTACTGTTGACCAGAGCCCTATTCCCTATATGGAGACACACTGACCAGACCCCTATTCCCTATATGACCTAGACCCCTATTCCCTATATAGAACACTACTGTTGACCAGACCCTATTCCTATATAGAACACTACTGCCCTATTCCCTATATAGTGCAGACCCCTATTCCCTATGAACACTACTGACCAGAGCCCTATTCCCTATATAGTGCACTACTGTTGACCAGAGCCCTATTCCCAATATAGAACACTACTGTTGACCAGAGCCCTATTCCCTATAGAACACTACTGTTGACCAGAGCCCTATTCCCAATATAGAACACTACTGTTGACCAGAGCCCTATTCCCTATATAGAACACTACTGTTGACCAGAGCCCTATTCCCTATATGGAACACTACTGTTGACCAGAGCCCTATTCCCTATATAGAGCACTACTGTTGACCAGAGCCCTATTCCCTATATAGAACACTACTGTTGACCAGAGTCCTATTCCCTATATAGAACACTACTGTTGACCAGAGCCCTATTCCCTATATAGAACACTACTGTTGACCAGAGCCCTATTCCCAATATAGAACACTACTGTTGACCAGAGCCCTATTCCCTATATAGAACACTACTGTTGACCAGAGCCCTATTCCCTATATAGAGCACTACTGTTGACCAGAGCTCTGTGTGGGAATAGTGTGCCATTTGAGATGTAACCTATGACTTCCTGTCTGGTCTGTAGTTGAATGTTTTTTATTTCTCTCCTCAGGGATTTGAAGGGTTTTGTGGACCCCATCAGAACCATCACTCTGGCCCACCTGAAGCAGGAGCAGGACCGCAGCAGAACCCCGACTGGGAAGGACAGTCACCTGCACCAGCTCTACCTGGAGGCCTGTAATAAACAACAGCAGCAGAGGATGGCCCAGCAGCAACAGCAGGAAGCAGGGCAGAGGGACCGGGCCAGTATGTATAAGGAGGAGAACAGACGGATCCTCCAGGAGAGCATTGAGGTGGCCCCCTTCACCGCTAAGATCCGCTCCAGTGAGACCGACAGGGAGCCTAACCCCTACCCCCGGATCCCCTCGCTCCCCTCCCTGCCCCACCCCTACCCCCGGATCCCCTCACTCCCCTCCCTGCCCCACCCCCAGCGCCCCCACCAGGAGAAGGAAACGGAGCCCCCTGCTGCAGACCTGTATCAGTTTAAACAGCAGTCCCAGCACAGTCTCCCCCCCCCAGTAACTACTTCACTACCCTGTCCAACAGTGTGGTCAACGAGCCACCGCGTCTCTACCCCTCTAAAGAGCTCAACTCATACTTTGACAAGGTGAGCAGGGAGCAGGAGTCTGCAGCAGCCTCTAGTCTCTCTCTGGGAGGAGGGGCAGTGTTCAGCTCCAAGTCCCTGTCCAAACCCCCTCCTCTCATCAAACACCAGGCTGATGGGGAGGGTCTGCTAGGGAAGATATCAGAGCAGCTGAACCAGCAGGTAAGCCTATCCAACATGCAGAGGTATCGTCTCAGTACCATAGTCAGCCCTGTTAGTCCAGACCTCTCGCCTTCCTCCAGTCAGAGCCAGAATCAGACCCAGAGCCAGACCCGAACCCACTGTCAGAGCCAGACCCGAACCCACTGTCAGACCCAGAGTCAGACCCAGAGCCAGACCCGAACCCACTGTCAGACCCAGAGCCAGACCCGAACCCACTGTCAGACCCAGAGCCAGAGTCAGACCCAAGCCCAACTAAGGTGTATGCCAGCACTGCACCGTGCCCCTGTGTTCCACCCTCCTATCCAGCAGACACTGGACAGGAAGGAGGCGGGCTACGGCCGTTTGTCTCCACCCACCCTGACCCCCATCCAGCCAGTCAGCTCGGCCGGTAAGGTGTCTGAGCAGCAGAAACCGCCCACCCTTCTGCCCGAGCTACGGGAGGTCAGCGCCGTGTGTAAGGGCGGGGCAGCGATGACCTCATCCGAGGTGTGGCGAGCCGGCGACTCTCAGAGCCACGACAAGCTGGGATGGCATTCTGAGAGGAGCCCCGGCAGGAAGCCTGGGGCCACCACGGCATCTGTTATCGTCCGTCCCTCTACGTGTATAAAGTACGACGGCTCGCCAGGCGCCAAGACCTCTTCCTCGGCCAAGGACTCTCTGATGGGGAGGATGTTCCCAGGCGGCAGGCCTCAGACAGTCTGTCTGAAACTGGCCTATGAGAGAGACAGGGAGTCTGGAGGGAAGGTGATCCTGCCAAACACTAACTTGGAGGAGGCTGTTTGCGTGCAGCAGTACAATAACAACTTTATGAGAGTGTCCCAGTCTCAGGGAACCTTTCCAGTCTCTGTCTCGGCTGCTGCCAACTCTGTGTGCAATAGGAGTAGTGATGTGACTAGGGCAGTCTCCAACATGGCTCCCTACGGTGTGCTGAGTAGAAGACAAGAGAGAACCTACTGTGGGCCCAACACCTCCAGCGCTAGCAGGACAGAGAGCTGTGGCCCTCGGGGCAGAGCCTTCCACTCAGGGCCTGGGTTAGAACCAAGGACCGAGCTCCAGCAACAGGAGGGGAGCTCCTCCAGAACCTCATCCCCCAACCTGCACCCCGGCCCCAGCCTGGCCAGCAGTACCCAGGCCTCTCCCAACCCCAGCCAGTCCTACTATGGGAGCTTTATCCATCTGAAGAAGCACAAGGCAGCGTTGGCGGCAGCCCAGCAGTCCAGAGGTCCTAGCAGCAGCACCAGTGGTAGTGGTCCTGAGAGCCTGATTGAGCCATCTAACAGTAAAGCTCTTCACATCTCCCCTCCACCTCCCCTTGCCTCAGCCTCAGCCCAGAACCACAGAACCACAGCAAGCCCAGGACCACATCAAGCAGGAGCTAGCCCCAGCCCTGGCCCCCTCCCCAATGGCCAGCCAGCCCAGATGAACCAGAGCCAGTCTCAACCCAACTACCACAAGCTGAAGAAGGCCTGGCTCACCAGACACTCAGAGGAGGACAGAAACATAAACACTATGATGAAAACAGAGGAGGCTGATAAGGCTGTTACCACCACTGTGAGCCCCTCTGTGTCCAAGTCTGTTACCACCACTGTGAGCCCCTCTTTGTCGAAGGCTGTTACCACCACTGTGAGCCCCTCTGTGTCCAAGTCTGTTACCACCACTGTGAGCCCCTCTGTGTCGAAGGCTGTTACCACCACTGTGAGCCCCTCTGTGTCGAAGGCTGTTACCACCACTGTGAGCCCCTCTGTGTCTAAGTCTGTTACCACCACTGTGAGCCCCTCTGTGTTGAAGGCTGTTACCACCACTGTGAGCCCCTCTGTGTCGAAGTCTGTTACCACCACTGTGAGCCCCTCTGTGTCAAGGCTGTTACCACCACTGTGAGCCCTCTGTGTCGAAGGCTGTTACCACCACTGTGAGCCCCTCTGTGTCGAAGGCTGTTACCACCACTGTGAGCCCCTCTGTGTCGAAGGCTGTTACCACCACTGTGAGCCCCTCTGTGTCGAAGGCTGTTACCACCACTGTGAGCCCCTCTGTGTCGAAGGCTGTTACCACCCCTGTGAGCCCCTCTGTGTCGAAGGCTGTTACCACCACTGTGAGCCCCTCTGTGTCTGAGATGGAGATGATCAAGCCTTGCACCGTCACTCTGATTGCCTCTACCTCCAGTGATGTGGAGATGAAGATAGAAGAGGTCAAAGGTCAGGAGGACAAGATGGCCGCTGAGGACAGGATTACGCGGCGTGGCAGCAAGAGGGTGTACGACCACGACTCGGCCTCAGAGAGCGGAGAGGACTCTGACGCCAGCGAGAGCAGCAAGCAGGAGCAGAGGGCGAAGAGGCAGCCCAAACCCACCTACAAGAAGAAACAGAACGACATGCGCAGAAGGAGAGGAGACGGAGAGAAAGATGAGGATGAGCTGAAACCCAACAGGATCTTTAGGAGCGCCAGGAGAAGACCAAGCTGAAACTGTCCAGCAACAGTAAGTCTAGCATTAAAGGGACATTTCAAAATGTTTCAACTTCAGATTCACCCTCACCAGCACCACCCCAACACCAACATATCATCACCAACACCAACATATCATCACCGCCCCAACACCAACATATCATCTCCACCCCAACACCAACATATCATCTCCACCCCAACACCAACATATCATCTCCACCCCAACACCAACATATCATCTCCACCCCAACACCAACATATCATCTCCACCCCAACACCAACATATCATCTCCACCCCAACACCAACATATCACCACTGCCCCAACACCAACATATCACCACCCAACCCCCAACACCAATATATCATCTCCACCCCAACAAAAACATATCATCTCCACCCCAACACCAACATATCCACCCATCAACACCAACATATCATCTCCACCCCAACACCAACATATCATCACCACCCCAACACCAACATATCATCACCACCCAACACCAACATATCATCACCACCCCAACAACAACATATCATCACCAACCCCAACAACAACATATCATCACCAACACCAACATGTCATCACCGACACCAACATATCATCACCGACACCAACATATCATCACCACCCCAACACCAACATATCATCACCAACACCAACATATCATCACCGCCCCAACACCAACATATCAACACCAACATATCATCACCACCCCAACACCAACATATCATCACCAACACCAACACATCATCACCAACACCAACATATCATCACCAACACCAACATATCATCACCACCCCAACACATCATTACCAACACCAACATATCATCACTGCCCCAACACCAACATATCATCACCAACACCAACATATCATCACCACCCCAACACATCATTACCAACACCAACATATCATCACCAACACATCATCACCGACATCAACATATCATCACCACCCCAACACCAACACATCATCACCAACACCAACATATCATCACCAACACCAACATATCACCACCAACATCAACATATCATCACCACCCCAACACCAACATATCATCACCACACCAACATATCATCACCACACCAACATATCATCACCACACCAACATATCATCACCGCCCCAACACCAACATATCATCACCGCCCCAACACCAACATATCACCACCGCCCCAACACCAACATATCACCACCAACCCCAACACCAACATATCACCACCACCCCAACACCAACATATCATCTCCACCCCAACACCAACATATCATCACCACACCAACATATCATCACCACCCCAACACCAACATATCATCACCACACCAACATATCATCACCGCCCCAACACCAACATATCACCACCGCCCCCAACACCAACATATCACCACCACCCCAACACCAACATATCACCACCACCCCAACACCAACATATCATCACCACCCCAATCACCAACATATCATCTCCACCCCAACACCAACATATCATCACCACACCAACATATCATCTCCACCCCAACACCAACATATCATCACCACACCAACATATCATCACCACCCCAACACCAACATATCACCACCACACCAACATATCACCACCACCCCAACACCAACATATCATCACCAACACCAACATATCATCACCACCCCAACATTACCATATAACTCCAGCACCACCTGACATTAACATGTGGAAGTGGTGCGTTTCTATGTCTTGTAGTAAGAAGATAGAGGAAGATAAGTGTTTTCAATGACATCATCCAATTCGTAGCGAATTCCTCCTCACAATTAGTCAAATTACATGATGCACACCGACAATGTCATTGGGAACACTTCCTCTGTTTTACTGCAAAACATAGAAACGCACCATTTTCACAGGAGTTGGGGTGGTGCTGGAGATGATGGTGTTGGGGTGGTGCTGGAGATGATGGTGTTGGGGTGGTGCTGGAGATGATGGTGTTGGGGTGGTGCTGGAGATGATGCGTGTAAAGATGGTGTGTTTCTATGTAACAGTTCCCTTTAGTAACGTATAAAGACACACGTAACTCTCAAATGAATATGATTTCAATTTGTAATAGCATTCTAACAAGGTCAACTCAGTCTCTCAGCTCATCATAGGTCAGCTGGCCTTATTTCATTACATATGTTATTATGATGAGTGTTTCTGATTCTTACACCGTGTGGATATGAGCTGGCTGATGTTGTTATTGGTTCCCAAAGGGGAGAGGTATATACTCTGTTTGGAACATGAGACTACCACTAAACTCTCTCTCTGGACGTTCATTATTGAAGTTTGTTTTTTCTTCCTATTTTCCGAATCACAAACCAATGATTTATTCTTAAATTTCCTTGAGCAATGTTCTCTTGACAATCATGTAGCGTTCTTTAGGAAGCTTGGTGTTTCTAATAGTGACTTCCTCTCCCGGATGCCCGTACCTCGACTGAGTCCTAGTTGTGGGACGCGGGGATTGATTGGGTCTTTGGTCAGAGAAAATGTCTTGTCTGCCTGGCCGTGGTGCATGCGGTAGCTGCCCACGCACAACCCGACTCCTCTGCGCTTGTCGCCGGTGGCAAATCTTTTCAGTCTCCTGAGGGGGGAATCAGGGTGCCCTCTTCATGAAGGAGAGGTTCGATGGGTACTCCCTGGCCGCCCGAGCGTGCCTCAGTCGGGCACCTTTTTCTTGCCTCTCTTTCCAGACTTTGTCGATGGAAGGGTCCGGTCCCAGGCCTCAGTGATCTGGTTGTATATGGACTTTCGAGACCAGGCAGGAGACTAAACAAGCTCTGCATGTTGAGGCGTGCAGATAGCCAGGTTGGCCCTACTCGCTGAAACGAGCTAGCTACTACTAGCTATTCCTGCCTCCCCACGGTGGAGTTGCAGGAGAGGGGTAGCTCTCTTGTCTAGTACACGTAGCGTTAAGGCCTTTGGTTATTCTATAAGGACCGTGCTACTGGTCAAGAGGCTAGCCAACATAGCTCGGTACACTAGATAGCTTCCAGCTATAGAACTCTTTTCAAGATCTGAGGACCCATGACAAATCTTTTCAGTCTCCTGAGGGGGAATAGGCTTTGTCGTGTCCCCTCTTCATGACTGTCTAGGTGTGTTTGGAACATTCTAGTTTGTTGTTGATGTGGACACCAAGGAACTTCAAGCTCTCAAACCTGTTCCACTACAGCCCCGTTGATGAGAATGGGTACATGCTCGGTCCACCTTTTCTTGTAGTCCCCAATCATCTCCTTTGTCTTGGTCACATTGACCGGGAGAGGTTGTTGTCCTTGCACCACATGGCCAGGTCTCTAACCTCCTCCCTATAGGCTGTCTCATTGTTGTCGGTGATCAGGCCTACCACTGTTGTGTCATCAGCAAACTTAATGATGGTGTTGTGCCTGGCCATGCAGTCATGAGTGAACAGGGAGTACAGGAGGGGACTGAGTACACACCCCTGAGGGGCCCCCATGTTGAGGATCAGTTTGGCAGATGTGTTGTTACCTACCCTTACTACCCTACCCGTCAGGAAGTCCAGATCCACATACTTTTGTGAGGTTGTATGGCTGGATGTCACTGCTCCCAGTCTAGTGCACAGTGTGTTCACAGCTGGGACAGCTGGGACAGGAGAGGGTCAGTTAGGCAGAGCTCAGTCTGGGTGGTCAGCCATGGCCCGTTTCATTTAGTATCCGCTTTGGTCCGGTTTGGGGCGCGATTCTTGTTCCCCATAGTTGTGTTGAACTGACAGAAAAGGAACAGAACGTTATGACTTACTACTGTTCCCTGAAGGAGGGTAACCAGGTACAACACCTCGTCGCCTGGTTCTGGGCTCGGTGAAGAGCGATACTGAATTGAAGGAGTAACCGTGAACCCTTCCTCTCAGTCAGTCTGTTAAGTGAACCCTTCCTCTCTGTCAGTCCCTCCGGTACCAGATGGTATCCCCTGCTCTGTGCTGAAGGACTGATCATGTCTCTGTATTACATATCATAGTAACCCTTCCTCTGTCCCTCCGGTACCAGATGGTATCCCCTGCTCTGTGCTGAAGGACTGATCATGTCTCTGTATTACATATCATAGTAACCTTCTCTCTGTCCCTCCGGTACCAGATGGTATCCCCTGCTCTGTGCTGAAGGACTGATCATGTCTCTGTATTACATATCATAGTAACCGTCTCTCTGTCCCCTCCGGTACCAGATGGTATCCCCTGCTCTGTGCTGAAGGACTGATCATGTCTCTGTATTACATATCATAGTAATTGTCTCTCTGTCCCCTCCGGTACCAGATGGTATCCCCTGCTCTGTGCTGAAGGACTGATCATGTCTCTGTATTACATATCATAGTAACCGTCTCTCTGTCCCCTCCGGTACCAGATGGTAACCCCCCGCTCTGTGCTGAAGGACTGATCATGTCTCTGTATTACATATCATAGTAACAGTCTGTTCTCTCTGTCCCCTCCGGTACCAGATGGGACCCCCGCTCTGTGCTGAAGGACTGATCATGTCTCTGTATTACATATCATAGTAACCGTCTCTCTGTCCCCTCCGGTACCAGATGGTATCCCCCGCTCTGTGCTGAAGGACTGGAGGAAGGTGAAGAAGCTGAAGCAGACGGGGGAGTCGTTCCTGCAGGATGACTCGTGCTCCGAGATTGGACCCAACCTGCAGAAGTGTCGGGAGTGTCGTGTTGTTCGCAGCAAGAAGGGGGAGCAGCCGGCTCATTCCCCTGTCTTCTGTCGCTTCTACTACTTCCGCCGGTGAGTCTGATTGGCTGATTCAGTCTCGTTTTGTCTGGTGTCTGATTAACTGGTCCGCTGGTATTTGATTGGCTGCTCTGTCTCCCGGCTAGTGTCTAATTGGCTGGTCCGGCAGGTCAGGTGATATTTGATTGGCTGCTCTGTCTCCCGGCTAGTGTCTGATTGGCTGCTTTGCTCGGCTGGTCCACTTTGCCGCCATATGGTTAAATGGTTAGAGATTATTTAGGTAATTGTATACGTTCTCCAACAATTGATCTGTTATTGTCTCAGTGAACCCTTCCTCAGTCAGTCTGTTATTGTCTCAGTGAACCCTTCCTCAGTCAGTCCGTCCGTCTGTTATTGTCTCAGTGAACCCTTCCTCAGTCAGTCCGTCCGTCTGTTATTGTCTCAGTGAACCCTTCCTCAGTCAGTCAGTCTGTTATTGTCTCAGTGAACCCTTCCTCAGTCAGTCAGTCTGTTATTGTCTCAGTGAACCCTTCCTCAGTCAGTCAGTCTGTTATTGTCTCAGTGAACCCTTCCTTCCTCTGTTATTGTCAGTCAGTCTCAGTCTGTTATTGTCTCAGTGAACCCTTCCTCAGTCAGTCAGTCTGTTATTGTCTCAGTGAACCCTTCCTCAGTCAGTCAGTCAGTCAGTCAGTCTGTTATTGTCTCAGTGAACCCTTCCTCTCAGTCAGTCAGTCTGTTATTGTCTCAGTGAACCCTTCCTCAGTCAGTCAGTCTGTTATTGTCTCAGTGAACCCTTCCTCAGTCAGTCAGTCTGTTATTGTCTCAGTGTCAGTCAGTCAGTCAGTCTGTTATTGTCTCAGTGAACCCTTCCTCAGTCAGTCAGTCTGTTATTGTCTCAGTGAACCCTTCCTCAGTCAGTCAGTCTGTTATTGTCTCAGTGAACCCTTCCTCAGTCAGTCAGTCAGTCAGTCAGTCTGTTATTGTCTCAGTGAACCCTTCCTCAGTCAGTCAGTCAGTCCATCTGTTATTGTCTCAGTGAACCCTTCCTCAGTCAGTCAGTCTGTTATTGTCTCAGTGAACCCTTCCTCAGTCAGTCAGTCTGTCAGTCAGTCAGTCAGTCAGTCTGTTATTGTCTCAGTGAACCCTTCCTCAGTCAGTCAGTCTGTTATTGTCTCAGTGAACCCTTCCTCAGTCAGTCAGTCTGTTATTGTCTCAGTGAACCCTTCCTCAGTCAGTCAGTCTGTTATTGTCTCAGTGAACCCTTCCTCAGTCAGTCATTGTCAGTCAGTCAGTCTGTTATTGTCTCAGTGAACCCTTCCTCAGTCAGTCAGTCTGTTATTGTCTCAGTGAACCCTTCCCTCAGTCAGTCTCAGTCAGTCAGTCTGTTATTGTCTCAGTGAACCCTTCCTCTCTCAGTCTCAGTCAGTCAGTCCAGTCTGTTATTGTCTCAGTGAACCCTTCCTCAGTCAGTCAGTCAGTCTGTTATTGTCTCAGTGAACCCTTCCTCAGTCAGTCAGTCTGTTATTGTCTCAGTGAACCCTTCCTCAGTCAGTCAGTCTGTTATTGTCTCAGTGAACCCTTCCTCAGTCAGTCAGTCTGTTATTGTCTCAGTGAACCCTTCCTCAGTCAGTCAGTCTGTTATTGTCTCAGTGAACCCTTCCTCAGTCAGTCAGTCTGTTATTGTCTCAGTGAACCCTTATTGTCTCAGTCAGTCCAGTCTGTTATTGTCTCAGTGAACCCTTCCTCAGTCAGTCAGTCTGTTATTGTCTCAGTGAACCCTTCCTCAGTCAGTCAGTCTGTTATTGTCTCAGTGAACCCTTCTCTCAGTCAGTCAGTCTGTTATTGTCTCAGTGAACCCTTCCTCAGTCAGTCAGTCAGTCTGTTATTGTCTCAGTGAACCCTTCCTCAGTCAGTCAGTCAGTCAGTCTGTTATTGTCTCAGTGAACCCTTCCTCAGTCAGTCAGTCAGTCCATCTGTTATTGTCTCAGTGAACCCTTCCTCAGTCAGTCAGTCAGTCCATCTGTTATTGTCTCAGTGAACCCTTCCTCAGTCAGTCAGTCAGTCTGTTATTGTCTCAGTGAACCCTTCCTCAGTCAGTCAGTCAGTCTGTTATTGTCTCAGTGAACCCTTCCTCAGTCAGTCAGTCAGTCTGTTATTGTCTCAGTGAACCCTTCCTCTCAGTCAGTCTCAGTGAACCCTTCCTCAGTCAGTCAGTCTGTTATTGTCTCAGTGAACCCTTCCTCAGTCAGTCAGTCTGTTATTGTCTCAGTGAACCCTTCCTCAGTCAGTCAGTCAGTCAGTCAGTGAACCCTTCCTCAGTCAGTCAGTCAGTCAGTCAGTCTGTTATTGTCTCAGTGAACCCTTCCTCAGTCAGTCAGTCAGTCTGTTATTGTCTCAGTGAACCCTTCTCAGTCAGTCAGTCAGTCTGTTATTGTCTCAGTGAACCCTTCCTCAGTCAGTCAGTCAGTCTGTTATTGTCTCAGTGAACCCTTCCTCAGTCACAGTCAGTCTGTTATTGTCTCAGTGAACCCTCAGTCAGTCAGTCAGTCTGTTATTGTCTCAGTGAACCCTTCCTCAGTCAGTCAGTCTGTTATTGTCTCAGTGAACCCTTCCTCAGTCAGTCAGTCATCTGTTATTGTCTCAGTGAACCCTTCCTCAGTCAGTCAGTCTGTCTGTTATTGTCTCAGTCAGTGAACCCTTCCTCAGTCAGTCAGTCAGTCAGTCTGTTATTGTCTCAGTGAACCCTTCCTCAGTCAGTCTATCTGTTATTGTCTGTCAGTGAACCCTTCCTCAGTCAGTCAGTCAGTCAGTCAGTCTGTTATTGTCTCAGTGAACCCTTCCTCAGTCAGTCCATCTGTTATTGTCTCAGTGAACCCTTCCTCAGTCACTCAGTCAGTCAGTCCGTCTGTTATTGTCTCAGTGAACCCTTCCTCAGTCAGTCAGTCTGTTATTGTCTCAGTGAACCCTTCCTCAGTCAGTCAGTCTGTTATTGTCTCAGTGAACCCTTCCTCAGTCAGTCAGTCTGTTATTGTCAGTCAGTCAGTCCATCTGTTATTGTCTCAGTGAACCCTTCCTCAGTCAGTCAGTCAGTCTGTTATTGTCTCAGTGAACCCTTCCTCAGTCAGTCAGTCAGTCTGTTCAGTCAGTCTGTCTCAGTGAACCCTTCCTCAGTCAGTCAGTCAGTCTGTTCAGTGAACCTTCCTCAGTCAATTGTCTCAGTGAACCCTTCCTCAGTCAGTCAGTCAGTCTGTTAGTCTCAGTGTCAGTCAGTCAGT
The DNA here is from genome assembly GCF_018296145.1 of Oncorhynchus tshawytscha. Classification (NCBI taxonomy): domain Eukaryota; kingdom Metazoa; phylum Chordata; class Actinopteri; order Salmoniformes; family Salmonidae; genus Oncorhynchus; species Oncorhynchus tshawytscha. The sequence goes on from NW_024609654.1 coordinate 94,101, forward strand.
CTGTTATTGTCTCAGTGAACCCTTCTCAGTCAGTCAGTCTGTTATTGTCTCAGTGAACCCTTCAGTCAGTCAGTCTGTTATTGTCTCAGTGAACCCTTCCTCAGTCAGTCCATCTGTTATTGTCTCAGTGAACCCTTCCTCAGTCAGTCAGTCTGTTATTGTCTCAGTGAACCCTTCCTCAGTCAGTCAGTCAGTCTGTTATTGTCTCAGTGAACCCTTCCTCAGTCAGTCAGTCTGTTATTGTCTGTCAGTGAACCCAGTCTGTTCATGTTCCTGTATTAACCTGCTGAAAGGAAAAGAGTAGAATAGAGTACCACTACGACTAGACTGGAGCCTGTTGGCCAGATAGCCAGCGGAGACTAGACTGTAGCCTGTTGGCCAGATAGCCAGTGGAGACTAGAGTGGAGCCTGTTGGCCAGATAGCTAGTGGAGACTAGACTGTCACCTGTTGGCCAGATAGCTAGTGGAGACTAGAGTGGAGCCTGTTGGCCAGATAGCCAGCGGAGATTAGACTGTAGCCTGTTGGCCAGATAGCCAGCGGAGACTAGAGTGGAGCCTGTTGGCCAGATAGCCAATGGAGACTAGACTGTAGCCTGTTGGCCAGATAGCCAGTGGAGACTAGAGTGGAGCCTGTTGGCCAGATAGCCAGTGGAGACTAGAGTGGAGCCTGTTGGCCAGATAGCCAGTGGAGACTTGGCCAGATAGCCAGTGTAGACTGCCTGTTGGCCAGATAGCCAGTGGAGACTAGAGTGGAGCCTGTTGGCCAGATAGCCAGTGGAGACTAGAGTGGAGCCTGTTAGCCTGTTGGCCAGATAGCCAGTGGAGACTAGACTGTCACCTGTTGGCCAGATAGCCAGTGGAGATTAGACTGTAGCCTGTTGGCCAGATAGCCAGTGGAGACTAGACTGTCGCCTGTTGGCCAGATAGCCAGTGGAGACTAGAGTGGAGCCTGTTGGCCAGATAGCCAGTGGAGACTAGAGTGGAGCCTGTTGGCCAGATAGCCAGTGGAGACTAGACTGTCACCTGTTGGCCAGATAGCCAGTGGAGACTAGAGTGGAGCCTGTTGGCCAGATAGCTAGTGGAGACTAGAGTGGAGCCTGTTGGCCAGATAGCCAGTGGAGACTAGAGTGGAGCCTGTTGGCCAGATAGCCAGTGGAGACTAGACTGTCACCTGTTGGCCAGATAGCCAGTGGAGAGCCTAGAGTGGAGCCTGTTGGCCAGATAGCTAGTGGAGACTAGAGTGGAGCCTGTTGGCCAGATAGCCAGTGGAGACTAGACTGTAGCCTGTTGGCCAGATAGCCAGTGGAGAGCCTAGACTGGAGTCACCTGTTGGCCAGATAGCCAGTGGAGTGGAGACTAGAGTGGAGCCTGTTGGCCAGATAGCCTAGCCTGTGGAGACTGGAGAGTGGAGCCTGTTGGCCAGATAGCCAGTGGAGACTAGACTGTAGCCTGTTGGCCAGATAGCCAGTGGAGACTAGAATGGAGCCTGTTGGCCAGATAGCCAGTGGAGAGTAGACTGTAGCCTGTTGGCCAGATAGCCAGTGGAGAGTAGACTGTAGCCTGTTGGCCAGATAGCCAGTGGAGACTAGACTGTAGCCTGTTGGCCAGATAGCCAGTGGAGACTAGACTGTAGCCTGTTGGCCAGATAGCCAGTGGAGAGTAGACTGTAGCCTGTTGGCCAGATAGCCAGTGGAGAATAGACTGTAGCCTGTTGGCCAGATAGCCAGTGGAGACTAGACTGTAGCCTGTTGGCCAGATAGCCAGTGGAGAGTAGCCTGTTGGCCAGATAGCCAGTGGAGACTAGAATGGAGCCTGTTGGCCAGATAGCCAGTGGAGAGTAGACTGTAGCCTGTTGGCCAGATAGCCAGTGGAGAGTAGACTGTAGCCTGTTGGCCAGATAGCCAGTGGAGACTAGACTGTAGCCTGTTGGCCAGATAGCCAGTGGAGAGTAGACTGTAGCCTGTTGGCCAGATAGCCAGTGGAGACTAGACTGTAGCCTGTTGGCCAGATAGCCAGTGGAGAGTACTGAGCCTGTTGGCCAGATAGCCAGTGGAGACTAGACTGTAGCCTGTTGGCCAGATAGCCAGTGGAGACTAGACTGTAGCCTGTTGGCCAGATAGCCAGTGGAGACTAGACTGTAGCCTGTTGGCCAGATAGCCAGTGGAGACTAGACTGTAGCCTGTTGGCCAGATAGCCAGTGGAGACTAGAATGGAGCCTGTGGCCAGATAGCCAGTGGAGACTAGACTGTAGCCTGTTAGCCAGTGGAGAGTAGACTGTAGCCTGTTGGCCAGATAGCCAGTGGAGAGTAGACTGTAGCCTGTTGGCCAGATAGCCAGTGGAGACTAGACTGTAGCCTGTTGGCCAGATAGCCAGTGGAGACTAGACTGTAGCCTGTTGGCCAGATAGCCAGTGGAGACTAGACTGTAGCCTGTTGGCCAGATAGCCAGTGGAGACTAGAATGGAGCCTGTTTATCAGACAAAGCAAAGGTGATAGCAACCTCCCGTTAACGAATATGTCAATCCATGTAATCATCAGTAGAGTAATCAGGTTGTAGTACAATCCACATTTACTGCTCCTTCTGAGGCTTGTTTTAGTTCTAGGGTTAGTGTTGGTTCTGGGGTTGGTGTTGGTTCTAGGGTTGGTGAGGGTTGGTGTTGGTTCTAGGGTTGGTTTTGGTGTTGGTTCTAGGGTTGGTTTTGATGTTGGTTCCAGGGTTGGTGTTGGTTCTAGGGTTGGTGTTTTTTCCAGGGTTTGTTTTGGTTCCGGTTCTAGGGTTAGTGATGGTTCTAGGGTTGGTCTTGGTTCTAGGGTTGGTGTTGGTTCGGTTGTAGGGTTGGTGTTGGTTCCGGTTCTAGGGTTGGTGTTGGTTCCGGTTCTAGGGGTTGGTGTTGGTTCCGGTTCTAGGGTTGGTGTTGGTTCCGGTTCTAGGGTTGGTGTTGGTTCCGGTTCTAGGGTTGGTGTTGGTTCTAGGGTTAGGGATGGTTCCAGGGTTGGTGTTGGTTCCGGTTCTAGGGTTAGTCATGGTTCTAGGGTTAGGGATGGTTCCAGGGTTGGTGTTGGTTCCGGTTCTAGGGTTAGTGATGGTTCTACGGTTAGTGATGGTTCTAGGGAGCCAGTGGTTCTTTATTCTGTCATTACTAATGTGTGTCTGCGCCTCTCATTAACCTGTTCTCTCTCCCTCTTCTCTCCAGCCTGTCCTACAGTAAGAATGGAGTGATCCGTGTGGACGGCTTCTCCACTCCAGATCAGTTTGATGAGGAGGCTCTGTCCCTCTGGGCTCCTGATGTATACGAGGAGAATGAGTTGGACCCAGACTCCTCCAAGTACATCCTCTCATATATAGGAGACCAGTTCTGTCAGATGGTCACCACTGAGAACACTGCTGCTACATGGATCAAAAAGATGGTATGGAGAGGAGCACAGAGAAGTGTTGTTGTTAATCTGAAAGACAGAGGAGGACAGAGAAGCGTTGTTGTTGTTAGACTGAAAGACAGAGGAGCACAGAGAAGTGTTGTTGTTAGTCTGAAAGGCAGAGGAGCACAGAGAAGTGTTGTTGTTGTTAGTCTGAAAGACAGAGGAGCACAGAGAAGTGTTGTTGTTAGTCTGAAAGACAGAGGAGTACAGAGAAGTGTTGTTAGCCTGAAAGACAGAGGAGCACAGAGAAGTGTTGTTGTTAGTCTGAAAGGCAGAGGAGGACAGAGAAGTGTTGTTGTTCATCTGAAAGGCAGAGGAGCACAGAGAAGTGTTGTTGTTAGTCTGAAAGGCAGAGGAGCACAGAGAAGTGTTGTTGTTAGTCTGAAAGACCGAGGAGCACAGAGAAGTGTTGTTGTTAGTCTGAAAGACAGAGAAGTGTTGTTAGCCTGAAAGACAGAGGAGCGTTGTTGTAAGTCTGAAAGGCATAGGAGCACAGAGAAGTGTTGCTGCCAATCTGAAAGGCATAGGAGCACAGATAAGTGTTGTTAGACTGAAAGACAGAGGAGTACAGAGAAGTGTTGTTAATCTGAAAGGCAGAGGAGCACAGAGAAGTGTTGTTGTTAGCCTGAAAGACAGAGGAGCACAGAGAAGTGTTGTTGTTAGTCTGAAAGGCAGAGGAGGACAGAGAAGTGTTGTTGTTCATCTGAAAGGCAGAGGAGCACAGAGACATTCTCTCTGTTAGTCTGAAAGAAAGAGGAGCACAGAGACATTCTCTATGTTAGTCTGAAAGACAGAGGAGCACAGAGACATTCTCTATGTTAGTCTGAAAGACAGAGGAGCACAGAGACATTCTCTCTGTTAGTCTTAGTGTTCCTGTAGAAAGCTGGGGTCAAACCTCAAACTATTATCTGTGTGTTTTAACAGGTCAAACCATCCTGAACTGTAGAACAACTAAATGTTTTATTGTGGGTGTTATTGTACCAATGTTAGAGCCCTCTGAGGCCAGACTAGTCTATAAAGTCTTCTGCATGAAGGAACCAGTCTGCCTGGAAGTGCTCTGCTGTCCTCTGCCTGTCCAGTTGTCTTCATCCTCCCTGTTTGTGTGTGCTTTGCCCTGCAGCCAAGATGGCCTGGAAGAGGGCTGTGAGAGGGGTCCGGGAGATGTGTGACGCGTGTGAAGCCACCTTGTTTAATATTCACTGGGTTTGCCACAAATGTGGCTTCGTGGTTTGTCTGGACTGTTACAAGGCAAAGGAGAGGAAGACCTCCAAAGGTCAGTCAACATTTAGGATGTTAACATTTTAAAACCTCTTCTTTTCCACCATAGACAAGTAGAGGATACAGGTTTCTCTCCATCTCTCCTCCCTCCCTCTCCCCCTGCCTCTCCCCCTCTCTCTCCTCCCTCTCCTCCCTCTCTCCTTCCTCTCTCCCTCCTCTCCTTCCTCTCTCTCTCCTCCCTCTCTCTCCTCCCTCTCTCCTCCTCCCCTCTCTCCTCCCTCTCCCCCTTCCTCTCCCCCTCTCCTCCCTCTCTCTCCTTCCTCCCTCTCTCCTCCCCCTCTACTCTCTCCTCCCTCTCTCCTCCCTCTCCCCCTCTCTCCTCACTCCCCCTCTCGCTCCTCCCTTCCCCCTCTCTCTCTCTCTCTCTCTCTCTCCCTCCTCCCTCTCCCTCTCTCTCTCTCCTCCCTCTCACTCTCTCCTCCCTCTCCCCTCTCTCCTCCTCCCCCTCTCGCTCCTCCCTTCCCCTCTCTCTCTCTCTCTCTCTCTCTCCCTCCTCCCTCCCCCTCCCTCTCTCTCTCTCTCTCCCTCTCTCTCTCTCCTCCCTCTCCCCTCTCTCCTCCCTCTCTCCTTCTCTCCTCCCTCCTCCCCTTCTCTCCTCCCTCTCCCCTTCTCTCTCCTCTCTCTCTCCTCCCTCTGCCCCTCTCTCTCCTCCCTCCCTCTCTCTCTCTCTCTCTCTCTCCTCTCTATCCAAGGTAGGGGTCTGGTTGAGACAGACATTGTGTCGTAGTTCTGATGGTTGGTCACAGGGCCCTGGGCAGATGTAAATCACCATGACGACAGACAGACATGGCATATCTGCTGTACCTAGAGAGTGTGAAACCCCATCCATCACAGCTCATACAGAGTGAAACCCCATCCATCACAGCTCCTAGAGAATGAAACCCCATCCATCACAGCTCCTAGAGAATGAAACCCCATCCATCACAGCTCCTAGAGAGTGTGAAACCCCATCCATCACAGCTCCTAGAGAGTGTGAAACCTCATCCATCACAGCTCCTAGAGAGTGTGAAACCCCATCCATCACAGCTCCTAGAGAGTGTGAAACCCCCATCCATCACAGCTCCTAGAGAGTGTGAAACCCCATCCATCACAGCTCCTAGAGAATGAAACCCCATCCATCACAGCTCCTACAGAATGAAACCCCATCCATCGCAGCTCCTAGAGAATGAAACCCCATCCATCACAGCTCCTAGAGAGTGTGAAACCCCATCCATCACAGCTCTTAGAGAGTGTGAAACCCCATCCATCACAGCTCTTAGAGAGTGTGAAACCCCATCCATCACAGCTCCTAGAGAGTGTGAAATCCCATCCATCACAGCTCCTAGAGAGTGTGAAACCCCATCCATCACAGCTCCTACAGAGCGTGAAACCCCATCCATCACAGCTCCTAGAGAATGAAACCCCATCCATCACAGCTCCTACAGAGTGTGAAACCCCATCCATCACAGCTCCTACAGAGTGTGAAACCCCATCCATCACAGCTCCTACAGAGTGTGAAACCCCATCCATCACAGCTCCTAGAGAGTGTGAAACCCCATCCATCACAGCTCCTAGAGAGTGTGAAACCCCATCCATCACAGCTCCTAGAGAGTGTGAAACCCCATCCATCACAGCTCCTACAGCAGACAGTGTGTTATTAGCATTAACAGTGTTGTTCTAGTTGATATGATTCCCCATGTTGAGAAGCAGCAGTGGAGGATTCATCCTAATTCTCCAGTTGAACCTGTAAACTCCTGAGAGAGGGGTGGAACATCAACACGGTCTGTACCCATGTAGTGGCTGAGGCCCAAATGGGACCCTATTCCCTTCATAGTGGACCACTCCAACACCCACAGAACCCTGGTCAAAGTAGTGCACTATAAAGGGACTGGAGTAGCGTTTGGGAAGCAGCCAGACGGGGTTTCCATGGAGACTTGACAGGGTTTGTTGGTTTGAGGGTAGTAATGTGTGTTTTGTTGTTCCTCCAGACAAAGAGCTGTACGCCTGGCTGAAGTGTGTCAAGGGACAGCAGCATGGTCACAAGTACTTGATGCCAACACAGATTATCCCAGGAACTGGTAGGAACCAATGATTTCTGTTCCTCTCTCTCTGTCTGGACCTCAGCCTGGGCTGGAATAGCTTTCATTATTCAGTTAGGAAAGTACAACACAAAATAGGACTCCATTACAACACAGAGTTAAACTACAAGACAGGACTCCATTACAACACAGAGTTAAAGTACAAGACAGGACTCCATTACAACACAGAGTTAAAGTACAAGACAGGACTCCATTACAACACAGAGTTAAAGTACAACACGAGACAGGACTCCATTACAACACAGAGTGAAAGTACAACACGAGACAGGACTCCATTACAACACAGAGTGAAAGTACAACACGAGACAGGACTCCATTACAACACAGAGTGAAAGTACAACACGAGACAGGACTCCATTACAACACAGAGTGAAAGTACAACACGAGACAGGACTCCATTACAACACAGAGTTAAAGTACAACACGAGACAGGACTCCATTACATTGTTCTCCTCTGACAGTAACACCGTGTAGGTCTAACATGCTGACAGAAGTGTGTACTAATGACCAGTGGTCTGTTGTGCAGTTCTGACAGAGGTGGTGAGCGCCATGCATCTGTTCAGGGAGAAGTACAGCATCAGGTCTCCCATTGTCTGTACTGGGAAACACAACCCTCTACTCAGCAAGCTGCCTGCTACCAACGGAGTCTCTCAGGTATGGAGATACACTGCTGCTGCTCTGTTTCTGCTGCTTCCCAAGTGACACCCTATTCCCTACGTAGTGCACTACTTTAGATCAGGGCCCTATGGCACCCTATTCCCTATATAGTGCACTACTTTAGATCAGAGCCCTATGGCACCCTATTCCCTATATAGTGCACTACTTTAGATCAGGGCCCTATGGCACCCTATTCCCTATATAGTGCACTACTTTAGACCAGAGCCCTATGGCACCCTATTCCCTATATAGTGCACTACTTTAGACTTAGAATGTAGACTAGTTAGAGCTCTGTCTGTTAGCTCAGTAATATAGACTAGTTAGAGCTCTGTTAGCTCAGTAATATAGACTAGTTAGACCTCTGTGTGTTAGCTCAGTAATGTAGACTAGTTAGAGCTCTGACTGTTAGCTCAGTAATGTAGACTAGTTAGAGCTCTGTCTGTTAGCTCAGTAATGTAGACTAGTTAGAGCTCTGTCTGTTAGCTCAGTAATGTAGACTAGTTAGAGCTCGGTGTAGTCTGTTGAACAGTGTGTCTGTGATGTGTTGTTGTTGACCTGTGTAGTCTGTGATGTGTTGTTGTTGACCTGTGTAGTCTGTGATGTGTTGTTGTTGACCTGTGTAGTCTGTGATGTGTTGTTGTTGACCTGTGTAGTCTGTGATGTGTTGTTGTTGACCTGTGTAGTCTGTGATGTGTTGTTGTTGACCTGTCTCTCCTGGTCAGGTTCTCCAGAACGTGTTAAACCACAGCAACAAGATCTCTCTATGTAACGTGAAGACAGAGCCTGGGCAGCTGAACCCCATCCAGGGTAAAGCTGAGACTAACGGAGGCTCCAGCCCTGCCTCAGACCCCTCCTCTGACTCCAAACCGACTCCCCCGGAGTCCCAGAGCCCTCTCCACTTCCTGGCTGACCTGACTGAACAGAAGTCTCTGGAAGACAAGAAAGGTACATCACGGTAGCGCACTCTGTCTGCTGGTCAATCTGACTGTTAGCCCGTTAGCCCGCTGAGAACTTTGCTCTAAGTGTGTGTCTAGTTTGTGTTCTTGTCAGGCTGCCAGCAGCGTTCCAACCCTCCTGTTTAGGGTTCAGTATGACTGTAGTTCTACAGCAGCGTTCCAACCCTCCTGTTTAGGGTTCAGTATGACTGTAGTTATACAGCAGCATTCCAACCCTCCTGTTTAGGGTTCAGTATGACTGTAGTTATACAACAGCGTTCCAACCCTCCTGTTTAGGGCTCAGTAGTTCTACAGCAGCATTCCAACCCTCCTGTTTAGGGTTCAGTATGACTGTAGTTCTACAGCAGCGTTCCAACCCTCCTGTTTAGGGTTCAGTATGACTGTAGTTCTACAGCAGCATTCCAACCCTCCTGTTTAGGGTTCAGTATGACTGTAGTTCTACAGCAGCGTTCCAACCCTCCTGTTTAGGGTTCAGTATGACTGTAGTTATACAACAGCGTTCCAACCCTCCTGTTTAGGGTTCAGTATGACTGTAGTTCTACAGCAGCGTTAGTTGTTACTGGTGTGATGATGATAAACTCCAGATATCTCCAGAGGTTAGTTGTTACTGGTGTGGTGATGATAAATACCAGATATCTCCAGAGGTTAGTTGTTACTGGTGTGATGATGATAAATACCAGATATCTCCAGAGGTTAGTTGTTACTGGTGTGGTGATGATAAATACCAGATATCTCCAGAGGTTAGTTGTTAGTGGTGTGATAATGGTGATGATAAATACCAGATATCTCCAGAGGTTAGTTGTTAGTGGTGTGATGATGATAAATACCAGATATCTCCAGAGGTTAGTTGTTACTGGTGTGATGATGATAAATACCAGATATCTCCAGAGGTTAGTTGTTACTGGTGTGATGATGATGATGATAAATACCAGATATCTCCAGAGGTTAGTTGTTACTGGTGTGATGATGATAAATACCAGATATCTCCAGAGGTTAGTTGTTACTGGTGTGATGATGATGATGATAAATACCAGATATCTCCAGAGGTTAGTTGTTACTGGTGTGATGATGATAAATTCCAGATATCTCTAAAGGTTAGTTGTTACTGGTGTGATGACGATAAATACCAGATATCTCCAGAGGTTAGTTGTTACTGGTGTGATGATGATAAATACCAGATATCTCCAGAGGTTAGTTGTTACTGGTGTGATGATGATAAATACCAGATATCTCCAGAGGTTAGTTGTTACTGGTGTGATGATGATGATGATAAATACCAGATATCTCCAGAGGTTAGTTGTTACTGGTGTGATGATGATAAATACCAGATATCTCCAGAGGTTAGTTGTTACTGGTGTGATGATGATAAATACCAGATATCTCCAGAGGTTAGTTGTTACTGGTGTGATGATGATAAATACCAGATATCTCCAGAGGTTAGTTGTTACTGGTGTGATGATGATAAATACCAGATATCTCCAGAGGTTAGTTGTTAGTGGTGTGATGATGATGATGATGATAAATACCAGATATCTCCAGAGGTTAGTTGTTACTGGTGTGATGATGATAAATACCAGATATCTCCAGAGGTTAGTTGTTAGTGGTGTGATGATGATGATGATAAATACCAGATATCTCCAGAGGTTAGTTGTTACTGGTGTGGTGATGATAAATACCAGATATCTCTAGAGGTTAGTTGTTAGTGGTGTGATAATGGTGATGATAAATACCAGATATCTCCAGAGGTTAGTTGTTACTGGTGTGATGATGATGATGATGATAAATACCAGATATCTCTAAAGGTTAGTTGTTACTGGTGTGATGATGATAAATTCCAGATATCTCCAGAGGTTAGTTGTTACTGGTGTGGTGATGATAAATACCAGATATCTCCAGAGGTTAGTTGTTACTGGTGTGATGATGATGATGATGATAAATACCAGATATCTCCAGAGGTTAGTTGTTACTGGTGTGGTGATGATAAATACCAGATATCTCCAGAGGTTAGTTGTTAGTGGTGTGATGATGATGATGATAAATACCAGATATCTCCAGAGGTTAGTTGTTACTGGTGTGATGATGATAAATACCAGATATCTCCAGAGGTTAGTTGTTACTGGTGTGATGATGATAAATACCAGATATCTCCAGAGGTTAGTTGTTACTGGTGTGATGATGATAAATACCAGATATCTCCAGAGGTTAGTTGTTACTGGTGTGATGATGATGATGATAAATACCAGATATCTCCAGAGGTTAGTTGTTACTGGTGTGATGATGATAAATACCAGATATCTCTAGAGGTTAGTTGTTAGTGGTGTGATAATGGTGATGATAAATACCAGATATCTCCAGAGGTTAGTTGTTACTGGTGTGATGATGAAGATGATGATAAATACCAGATATCTCTAAAGGTTAGTTGTTACTGGTGTGATGATGATAAATTCCAGATATCCCCAGAGGTTAGTTGTTACTGGTGTGATGATGATAAATACCAGATATCTCCAGAGGTTAGTTGTTACTGGTGTGATGATGATGTAACTGATATGTATTGTCTCTGGTGTAGAAAACAAGGAGTCTCCTCTGGGTAAGGTGGGCAAGGAGGAGAAGGTCAGTAGCCTGGAGTCTCTCCACTGTAGAGCGTCTAGTCTGGTGTCTAACATCACAGAACAGGGCTCTACTCTAAGAGACCTCCTGACGACCACCGCTGGTAAACTACGTCTGGGCTCTACTGATGCTGGCATGGCCTTCGCTCCTGTATACTCCACCGCAGCACAGGTACGTGGCTGGGACAGAGAGACACACACCCAGTCCACCATTATCTTGCTGTATGGAGGGAATAACACAGTATTATTTCAACATACTGATTCACATGTTCTGATGCTGTATCTCTGCTCTCCAGATGGGGAAGAGTGGCCGTAGCATGCCCAACATCCTGGATGACATCATCGCGTCCGTGGTGGAGAACAAAATCCCTGCCAGCCGAGGAGCCAAGCTGAGTCTGAAGCTGGAGGCCACCACCACCACTACAGAGGACAGGGAGGTGAAGACGGAGAGGATTGAGAGGAAGAAGCAGCCTGGGACTGGGACAGGTCCTAACCCTGGGACAGGTCCTAACCCTGGGACAGGTCCTAACCCTGGGACAGGTCCTAACCCTGGGACGGGGACAGGTCCTAACCCTGGGACGGGGACAGGTCCTAACCCTGGGACGGGGACAGGTCCTAACCCTGGGACGGGGACAGGTCCTAACCCTGGGACGGGGACAGGGGGACAGGTCCTAAGCCTGGGACGGGGACAGGTCCTAAGCCTGGGAGCCGGGGACAGAAGAGCTTCCTGAACCCAAGCCTCAGCTAGAGAAGGCCCTGCAGCTCCATGCTGACATCCCCCACTGCTGGTTGTATGATCGCAGACTGCTCTGGCTGAAAGACCATCGACACCCTGGCAACTGGAAGCTGTTCAGAGAGTGTTGGAGACAGGGACAGGTCAGTCAGTCTCTAGTTCCTCCCTTCAGATGTTTCCTCACTCACTAGCTTCATCTCCAGTGCTTTTAGTTGGTGGAGAAGTGGAGATACAGTCCACGGTGAATATTTGGGTCCTACTGCACCACTGTGTGCAATATTCGTTGTTGCTTTGTCTCTGACCGGACTGTAGAGAGAGCGGCGGTGGAGACCACCGGACTGTAGAGAGAGAGCGGTGGAGACCACCGGGCTGTAGAGAGAGCAGCGGTGGAGACCACTGGACTGTAGAGAGAGAGCGGTGGAGACCACCGGACTGTAGAGAGAGAGCGGTGGAGACCACCGGACTGTAGAGAGAGAGCGGTGGAGACCACCGGGCTGTAGAGAGAGCGGTGGAGACCACCGGCTGTAGAGAGAGCGGTGGAGACCACCGGGCTGTAGAGAGAGAGCGGTGGAGACCACCGGACTGTAGAGAGAGAGCGGTGGAGACCACCGGACTGTAGAGAGAGAGCGGTGGAGACCACCAGGCTGTAGAGAGACAGCGGTGGAGACCACCGGGCTGTAGAGAGAGCAGCGGTGGAGACCACCGGGCTGTAGAGAGAGCAGCGGTGGAGACCACCGGACTGTAGAGAGAGCAGCGGTGGAGACCACCGGGCTGTAGAGAGAGCAGCGGTGGAGACCACCGGGCTGTAGAGAGAGAGCGGTGGAGACCACCGGACTGTAGAGAGAGCGGTGGAGACCACCGGACTGTAGAGAGAGAGCGGTGGAGACCACCGGACTGTAGAGAGAGCGGTGGTGGAGACCACCGGACTGTAGAGAGAGCGGTGGTGGAGACCACCGGACTGTAGAGAGAGAGCGGCGTTGGAGAGCGGTGGTGGAGACCACCGGACTGTAGAGAGAGCGGCGGTGGAGACCACCGGGCTGTAGAGAGGGCGGCGGTAGAGACCACGGTAGAGACCACCTGGCTGAGAGCGGCAGTCCTGTCCTAGTATCACTGATAGTATCACTGCTCTGATAGTATCACTACTCTGGATAGTATCACTGCTCTGATAGTATCACTGCTAGTATCACTGCTCTGATAGTATCACTAGAGACCACGGATAGACCACCTGGCTCTGATAGTATCCTGTCCTAGTATCACTGATAGTATCACTGCTCTGATAGTATCACTGCTCTGGATAGTATCACTGCTCTGATAGTATCACTGCTCTGGATAGTATCACTGCTCTGATAGTATCACTGCTCTGGATAGTATCACTGCTCTGATAGTATCACTGCTCTGATAGTATCACTGCTCTGATAGTATCACTGCTCTGATAGTATCACTGCTCTGATAGTATCACTGCTCTGATAGTATCACTGCTCTGATAGTATCACTGCTCTGATAGTATCACTGCTCTGATAGTATCACTGCTCTGATAGTATCACTGCTCTGGATAGTATCACTACTAGTATCACTGCTCTGATAGTATCACTGCTCTGATAGTATCACTGCTCTGATAGTATCACTGCTCTGATAGTATCACTGCTCTGATAGTATCACTACTCTGGATAGTATCACTACTCTGATAGTATCACTGCTAGTATCACTGCTCTGATAGTATCACTGCTCTGATAGTATCACTGCTAGTATCACTGCTCTGATAGTATCACTGCTCTGATAGTATCACTGCTCTGGATAGTATCACTGCTCTGATAGTATCACTGCTCTGATAGTATCACTGCTCTGATAGTATCACTACTCTGATAGTATCACTACTCTGATAGTATCACTACTCTGATAGTATCACTACTCTGATAGTATCACTGCTCTGATAGTATCACTGCTCTGATAGTATCACTGCTCTGATAGTATCACTGCTCTGATAGTATCACTGCTCTGATAGTATCACTGCTCTGATAGTATCACTGCTCTGATAGTATCACTGCTCTGATAGTATCACTGCTAGTATCACTGCTCTGATAGTATCACTGCTCTGGATAGTATCACTGCTCTGATAGTATCACTGCTCTGGATAGTATCACTGCTCTGATAGTATCACTGCTCTGATAGTATCACTACTCTGATAGTATCACTACTCTGATAGTATCACTACTCTGATAGTATCACTGCTCTGATAGTATCACTACTCTGGATAGTATCACTACTCTGGATAGTATCACTGCTCTGATAGTATCACTGCTCTGATAGTATCACTGCTCTGATAGTATCACTGCTCTGATAGTATCACTGCTAGTATCACTGCTCTGATAGTATCACTGCTCTGATAGTATCACTGCTCTGGATAGTATCACTGCTCTGATAGTATCACTGCTCTGGATAGTATCACTGCTCTGATAGTATCACTGCTCTGATAGTATCACTGCTCTGATAGTATCACTACTCTGATAGTATCACTACTCTGATAGTATCACTGCTCTGATAGTATCACTGCTCTGGATAGTATCACTGCTCTGGATAGTATCACTACTCTGGATAGTATCACTACTCTGGATAGTATCACTGCCCTGGATAGTATCACTGCTCTGATAGTATCACTACTCTGGATAGTATCACTGCTCTGATAGTATCACTACTCTGGATAGTATCACTACTCTGATAGTATCACTGCTCTGATAGTATCACTGCTCTGGATAGTATCACTACTCTGGATAGTATCACTACTCTGGATAGTATCACTGCTCTGATAGTATCACTGCTCTGATAGTATCACTGCTCTGATAGTATCACTGCTCTGGATAGTATCACTGCTCTGGCTAGTATGACTGCTCTGATAGTATCACTGCTCTGGCTAGTATGACTGCTCTGATAGTATCACTGCTCTGGATAGTATCACTGCTCTGGCTAGTATGACTGCTCTGATAGTATCACTGCTCTGGCTAGTATGACTGCTCTGATAGTATCACTGCTCTGGATAGTATCACTAATCTGGCTATTATCACTGCTCTGAATAGTGTAACTGCTCTGGATAGTATCACTGCTCTGGATAGTATCACTGCCCTGGATAGTATCACTACTCTGGCTAGTATCACTGCTCTGGATAGTATCACTGCCCTGGATAGTATCACTGCTCTGGATAGTATCACTACTCTGGCTAGTATCACTGCTCTGAATAGTGTAACTGCTCTGGATAGTATCACTGCTCTGGCTAGTATGACTGCTCTGATGGTATCACTGCTCTGGCTAGTATCACTGCCCTGGATAGTATCACTACTCTGGATAGTATCACTGCTCTGGCTAGTATCGCTACTCTGTGTAAAGCTCTGATGGAGGCTGTGAGGCCAACACGTAAAGCTCAGACGGAGGCTGTGAGGCCGACATGTAAAGCTCTGATGGAGGCTGTGAGGCCGACACGTAAAGCTTATTAACTGTTATGGGCAGGTGGGACGGTAGCGTCCCACCTGGCCAATATCCGGTGAAATTTCAGATCGTGAAATTCAAACTACAGAATTATAAATATTTAACTTTCAGAAAATCACAAGTGCAATACATCAAAATAAAGCTTAACCTCTTGTTAATCCAGCCGCCGTGTCAGATTTCAAAAGGCTTTACGGCGAAAGCACACCAAGCGATTATCTGAGGACAGCGCCCCGCATACAACAGCATGAAAAACATATTTCAACCAGACAGGTGCGCCACGAAAGTCAGAAATAGTGGTATAATTAATGCCTTACCTTTGAAGATCTTCTTCTGTTGGCACTCCAAAAGGTCCCAGTTACATCACAAATGGTCCTTTTGTTCTGTAATTTCTTTCTTTATATCCATAAAAACTCAGTTTATCTGGCGCGCTTCAGTCAATAGTCCACCCAGTTTCCCTCCATCAAAATGCATAGCATACAAAATGAATCCCAAACATTACTAATACACTTTTCCAAACAAGTCAACAACGTTTACAATCAAACCTTAGGTACCCTAATATGTAAATAAACTATAACATTTAAGACGGAGAATCGTTATTGTCTTTACCGGAGAAAAATACCAAAATACCAAAGAAAGCTCTCTCTCTTTCACACGCTTGGAAACACTACAGCCAAAATGGGAGCCGCATAGAAAAACTAGTATTTCTGGCTCATTTTTCCCAAAAACAGCCTGAAACTCTGTCTAAAGACTGTTGAGATCTAGTGGAAGCCCTAGGAACTGCGAACTGAGAGGATATCGCCTTATCCTAAAAGTGACAGCCATTGAGAACAGTGGTAAGCTGAACTTTTTTGGGGGGGGATGGTTTGTCCTCGGGGTTTCGCCTGCCATATCAGTGCTGTTATACTCACAGACATAATTTGAACAGTTTTAGAAACTTTAGAGTGTTTTCTATCTAAATCTACCAATTATATGCATATCCTAGCTTCTGGGCCTGAGTAGCAGGCAGTTTACTTTGGGCACGCTTTTCATCCGGACGTGAAAATACTGCTAGTATAATACTGGCTGGTATCACTGCCCTGGATAGTATCACTACTCTGGATAGTATCACTGCTAGTATCACTACCCAAGAGAGGTTAAAGAGCAGTGATAGTAGCAAGAGCAGTCTGTGGGCTTCTTCTTTTTTCTCATTTTATAAAAAATGTAATCCTGATGTGTGACAATTTCAGCGTTATAACAACTCCTGTACTGTCTTGTCTTCTCCAGCCTGTCCTGGTGACTGGGCTCCATAAGCCTCTGAATGCAGCTCTGTGGAAGGCAGACAGCTTCAACCTGGAGTTTGCTGACCATCAGGGAGACCTGCTGAACTGTAAAGATGGACTTGTCTCGAACTCTGGAATCAACGAGTTCTGGGACGGCTTCGAGGACCTCACCAGTGAGTAGCCTTCATAACTTATCAGGTTATTGATCCAGGACCTCACCAGTGAGTAGTCTTCATCATTTATCAGGTTATTGATCCAGGACCTCACCAGTGAGTAGCCTTCATCACTTATCTGGTTATTGATCCAGGACCTCACCAGTGAGTAGTCTTCATCATTTATCAGGTTATTGATCCAGGACCTCACCAGTGAGTAGTCTTCATCATTTATCAGGTTATTGATCCAGGACCTCAGCAGTGAGTAGCCTTCATCACTTATCTGGTTATTGATCCAGGACCTCACCAGTGAGTAGCCTTCATCTTTTATCAGGTTATTGATCCAGGACCTCACCAGTGAGTAGCCTTCATCACTTATCAGGTTATTGGTCCAGGACCTCACCAGTGAGTAGTCTTCATCATTTATCAGGTTATTGATAATGATAGTATAGAGTATTTATATTATTAGTAATTGATGATATACACTGAGTATTCAAAACATTAAGAGCTCCTGTCCAACTCTATTAAGGTGTTCTTAATGTTTTGTACACTAAGTGTCTACCCGGAGTATACCAAACACTAAGTGTCTACCCGGAGTATACCAAACACTAAGTGTCTACCCGGAGTATACCAAACACTAAGTGTCTACCCGGAGTATACCAAACACTAAGTGTCTACCCGGAGTATACCAAACACTAAGTGTCTACCCGGAGTATACCAAACACTAAGTGTCTACCCGGAGTATACCAAACACTAAGTGTGGACCCGGAGTATACCAAACATTAGGATCACCTTCCTAATATTGAGTTGAACCCCCTTTTGCCCTCAGAACAGTCTCAGTTTGTCGGGTCATGAACTCTACAAGGTGTCAAGCCTTCCACAGGGATGCTGGCCCATGTTGACTCTACAAGGTGTCGAAAGCGTTCCACAGGGATGCTGGTCCATGTTGAATCCAATGCTTCCCACAGTTGTCAAGTTGGCCTGATGTCCTCTGGGTAGTGGACCATTCTTGATATACAGTGCATTTACACATTTTGTTACGTTAGATTTATTCTAAACTGGATTAAAAATTCTGTACACAATACCCCATAATGACAAAGTGAAAACAGGTTTTTAGAAAATTTTGCTAATTTAAAAAAAAAAAAAAACTTATTTACGTAAGTATTCAGACCCTTTGCTATGTGACTCGAAATTGAGCTCAGGTGCATCCTGTTTCCATTGATCATCCTTGATGTTTTTACCACAGTACATGTGGTAAATTCAATTGATTGGACATGATTTGGCAAGGCACACACACCTGTCTATATAAGGTCCCACAGTTGACAGTGCATGTCAGAGCAAAAACCAAGCCATGAGGTGGAAGGTATTGTCCGTAGAGCGCCGAGACAGGATTGTTTGAGGCACATATCTGGGGAAGGGTACCAAAACATTTCTGCAGCATTGAAGGTCCCAAGAACACAGTGGCCTTGGAACCACCAAGACGCTTCCTAGAGCTGGCTGCCCGGCCAAACTGAGCAATGGGGGAGAAGGGCCTTGGTCAGGGAGGTGACCAAGAACCCGATGGTCACTCTGACAGAGCTCCAGAGTTCCTCCGTAGAGATGGGAGAAGCTTCCAGAAGGACAACCATCTCTGCAGCACTTCACCAATCAGGCCTTTATGGTAGAATGGCCAGATGGAAGCCACTCCTCATTAAAAGGCACATGACAGTCTGCTTGGAGTTTGCAAAAAGGCACCTCGAGGACTTTCAGACCATGACAAACAAGATTCCCTGGTCTGGTGGAACCAAAATTGAAATCCTTGGCCTGAATGCCAAGGGTCACGTCTGGAGAAAACATGGCACCATCCCTACGGTGAAGCATGGTGGTGGCAGCATCATGCTGTGGGGATGACGCCCACATCATAGCTAAGAGTGTGCGACAGCTCATTGCTCACTCTGACACACTGAGTTCTGCCTTCAAGGTATTATTTCATCCATCTCAAGGCATCGAGGGAAAAGTTGAACTTGGACAATTATGTGATGAGAACCTGATGGTTAACAGTATCAAACGCCTTCCTTAGGTCCAGAAAACACAGCCCCAACAACGCCCCCTTTGTCCATCTTGGACTTGACATTTTCCTGAAGAAAGCAGTGTATGTTGTTGTATATTAGTTATAATACCAATGCATTGATTATGTCAATGTTTACAGGAAAGCATCTTTCCCTATCTATACTCTTACTAAAGTCTCCTGTGTTGTCCCCTGTGTTCGCTCCCCCACTCTCAGAGAGACCCAAGTCTAAAGACGGAGACACCGTGGTGTACAGGCTGAAGGACTGGCCATCAGGAGAGGAGTTCATGGCCCTGATGCCTTCCAGGTAGGCCTAGGCCAACTCATCATAGCCAAGCATACAGTCATAGTCATGGGGATTCTCCACAGTCTACTGGTTTGTCTGGGCAGTAGGTCCAGTAGATCCAGCAATATAACACTGTCTAGTAGATCCAGTAGATCCAGCAATATAACACTGTCTAGTAGGTCCAGTAGATCCAGCTATATCACACTGTCTAGTAGATCCAGCTTTATAACACTGTCTAGTAGGTCCAGTAGATCCAGCTATATAACACTGTCCAGTAGATCCAGCTATATCACACTGTCTAGTAGATCCAGCTTTATAACACTGTCTAGTAGGTCCAGTAGATCCAGCTATATAACACTGTCTAGTAGGTCCAGTAGATCCAGCAATATAACACTGTCTAGTAGATCCAGCTTTATACCACTGTCTAGTAGATCCAGCTTTATAACACTGTATAGTAGGTCCAGTAGATCCAGCAATATAACACTGTCTAGTAGATCCAGCTATATAACACTGTCTAGTAGATCCAGCTTTATAACACTGTATAGTAGGTCCAGTAGATCCAGCTATATAACACTGTCTAGTAGATCCAGCTATAATATACGGTCTAGTAGATCCAGCTATATAACACTGTCTAGTAGATCCAGCTATATAACACTGTCTAGTAGATCCAGCTTTATAACACTGTCTAGTAGATCCAGTAGATCCAGTTATATAACACTGTCTAGTAGATCCAGTAGATCCAGCTATATAAGACTGTCTAGTAGATCCAGCAATATAACACTGTCTAGTAGATCCAGTAGATCCAGCAATATAACACTGTCTAGTAGATCCAGTAGATCCAGTTATATAACACTGTCTAGTAGGTCCAGCAATATAACACTGTCTAGTAGATCCAGTAGATCCAGCTATATAACACTGTCTAGTAGATCCAGTAGATCCAGCTATATAAGACTGTCTAGTAGATCCAGTAGATCCAGCTATATAACACTGTCTAGTAGTTCCAGTAGATCCAGCTATATAAGACTGTCTAGTAGATCCAGTAGATCCAGCTATATAACACTGTCTAGTAGTTCCAGCTATATAACACTGTCTAGTAGGTCCAGTAGATCCAGCTATATAACACTGTCTAGTAGATCCAGCTATATAACACTGCCTAGTAGATCCAGCTATATAACACTGTCTAGTAGATGCAGTAGGTCCAGCTATATAACATTGTCTAGTAGATCCAGCTATAATACACTGTCTAGTAGATCCAGTAGATCCAGCTATATAACACTGTCTAGTAGATCCAGCTGTATAAGATCCAGTAGGTCCAGTTATATAACACTGTCTAGTAGATCCAGTAGATCCAGCTATATAACACTGTCTAGTAGGTCCAGTAGATCCAGCTATATAACCCTGTCTAGTAGATCCAGCTATATCACACTGTCTAGTAGATCCAGCTATATCACACTGTCTAGTAGATCCAGCTATATCACACTGTCTAGTAGATCCAGCTATATCACACTGTCTAGTAGATCCAGCTATATCACACTGTCTAGTAGATCCAGCTATATAACACTGTCTAGTAGATCCAGCTATATCACACTGTCTAGTAGATCCAGCTATATCACACTGTCTAGTAGATCCAGCTATATCACACTGTCTAGTAGATCCAGCTATATCACACTGTCTAGTAGATCCAGCTATATAACACTGTCTAGTAGGTCCAGTAGATCCAGCTATATAACACTGTCTAGTAGATCCAGCTATATAACACTGTCTAGTAGATCCAGCTATATAACACTGTCTAGTAGTCCAGTATCCAGCTATATAACACTGTCTAGTAGATCCAGCTATATATACACTGTCTAGTAGATCCAGTAGATCCAGCTATATAACACTGTCTAGTAGATCCAGCTATCCAGCTAGATCCAGCTATATAACACTGTCTCCAGTAGTCCAGCTATATAACACTGTCCAGCTATATAACACGGTCTAGTTGATCCAGTAGATCCAGCTATATAACACTGTCTAGTAGGTCCAGTAGATCCAGCTATATAACACTGTCTAGTAGATCCAGTAGATAACACTGTCAGCTATATATAACACTGTCTAGTAGATCCACTGTCTAGTAGATCCAGCTATATCACACTGTCTAGTAGATCCAGCTATATAACACTGTCTAGTAGATCCAGTATATCCAGCTATGTAACACTGTCTAGTAGATCCAGCTATATAACACACTGTCCAGTAGATCCAGCTATATAACACTGTCTAGTAGATCCAGCTATATAACACTGTCTAGTAGATCCAGCTATATAACACTGTCTAGTAGATCCAGCTATATAACACTGTCTATACTGTCCAGTAGATCCAGCTATATAACACTGTCTAGTAGATCCAGCTATATAACACTGTCTAGTAGATCCAGCTATATAACACTGTCTAGTAGATCCAGTAGGATCCAGCTATATAACACTGTCTAGTAGTAGCCAGCTATATAACACTGTCTAGTAGATCCAGATCCAGTAGATCCAGCTATATAACACTGTCTAGTAGATCCAGTATATCCAGCTATATAATACTGTCTAGTAGAGCCAGCTATATAACACGGTCTAGTTGATCCAGTAGATCCAGCTATATAACACTGTCTGGTAGGTCCAGTAGATCCAGCTATATCACACTGTCTAGTAGATCCAGCTATATCACACTGTCTAGTAGATCCAGCTATATCACACTGTCTAGTAGATCCAGCTATATAACACTGTCTAGTAGATCCAGCAATATAACACTGTCTAGTAGATCCAGCTATATCACACTGTCTAGTAGATCCAGCTATATAACACTGTCTAGTAGATCCAGTAGGTCCAGCTATGTAACACTGTCTAGTAGATCCAGCTATATCACACTGTCCAGTAGATCCAGCTATATAACACTGTCTAGTAGATCCAGCTATATAACACTGTCTAGTAGATCCAGCTATATAACACTGTCTAGTAGATCCAGCTATATAACACTGTCTAGTAGATCCAGCTATATAACACTGTCTAGTAGATCCAGTAGGTCCAGCTATATAACACTGTCTAGTAGATCCAGCTATAATACACGGTCTAGTAGATCCAGTAGATCCAGCTATATAACACTGTCTAGTAGATCCAGCTATATAACAGCAGTAGATCCAGCTATATATATAGCACTGTCTAGTAGATCCAGTAGGTCCAGCTATATAACACTGTCTAGTAGAGCCAGCTATATAACACGGTCTAGTTGTCCAGTAGATCCAGCTATATAGCACTGTCTAGATCCAGCTATATAACACTGTCTAGTAGATCCAGTAGGTCCAGCTATATAATACTGTCAAGTAGAGCCAGCTATATAACACGGTCTAGTTGCTATCCAGTAGATCCAGCTAGTAGATCCATATAACACTGTCTAGTAGGTCCAGTAGATCCAGCTATATAACCCTGTCTAGTAGATCCAGCCAGCTATATAACCCTGTCTAGTAGATCCAGCTATATAACCCTGTCTAGTAGATCCAGCTATATAACCCTGTCTAGTAGATCCAGCTATATCACACTGTCTAGTAGATCAAGCTATATCACACTGTCTAGTAGATCCAGCTATATAACACTGTCTAGTAGATCCAGCTATATCACACTGTCTAGTAGATCCAGCTAAAAAACACTGTCTAGTAGATCCAGCTATATAACACTGTCTAGTAGATCCAGTAGGTCCAGCTATATAACACTGTCTAGTAGATCCAGCTATATAACACTGTCTAGTAGATCCAGCTATATAACACGGTCTAGTTGATCCAGTAGATCCAGCTATATAACACTGTCTAGTAGATCCAGCTATATAACACGGTCTAGTAGATCCAGCTATATAACACTGTCTAGTAGATCCAGCTATATAACACTGTCTAGTAGATCCAGCTATATAACACTGTCTAGTAGATCCAGCTATATAACCAGCTATACCCACACTGTCTAGTCCAGATATCCAGCTATATAACACTGTCTAGTAGTCCAGATCCAGCTAGTATAACACTGTCTAGTAGATCCAGCT
The DNA here is from genome assembly GCF_018296145.1 of Oncorhynchus tshawytscha. Taxonomy (NCBI): domain Eukaryota; kingdom Metazoa; phylum Chordata; class Actinopteri; order Salmoniformes; family Salmonidae; genus Oncorhynchus; species Oncorhynchus tshawytscha. Next base: position 117,096 of record NW_024609654.1, read on the forward strand.
AAAAACACTGTCTAGTAGATCCAGCTATATAACACTGTCTAGTAGATCCAGTAGATCCAGCTATATAACACTGTCTAGTAGATCTGTAGTAGATCCAGCTATATAACACTGTCTAGTAGATCCAGCTATATAACACTGTCTAGTAGATCCAGCTATATAACACTGTCTAGTAGATCCAGCTATATAACACTGTAGATCCAGCTATATAACACTGTCTAGTAGATCCAGCTATATAACACTGTCTAGTAGATCCAGCTATATAACACTGTCTAGTAGATCCAGCTATATAACACTGTCTAGTAGATCCAGTAGGTCCAGCTATATAACACTGTCTAGTAGATCCAGCAGGTCCAGCTAAATCAAATCAAATCAAATGTTATTTGTCACATACACATGGTTAGCAGATGTTAATGTGAGTGTAGCGAAATGCTTGTGCTTCTAGTTCCGACAATGCAGTAATAACCAACAAGTAATCTAACTAACAATTCCAAAACTACTGTCTTATACACACAAGTGTAAGGGGATAAAGAATATGTACATAAAGATATATGAATGAGTGATGGTACAGAGCAGCATAGGCAAGATACAGTAGATGGTATCGAGTACAGTATATACATATGAGATGAGTATGTAAACAAAGTGGCATAGTTAAAGTGGCTAGTGATACATGTATTACATAAGGATGCAGTAGATTATATAGAGTACAGTATATACGTATACATATGAGATGAATAATGTAGGGTATGTAAACATTATATTAGGTAGCATTGTTTAAAGTGGCTAGTGATATATTTGACATAATTTCCCATCAATTCCCATTATTAAAGTGGCAGGAGTTGAGTCAGTGTGATTTGACATTGCAGCAGCCACTCAATGTTAGTGGTGGCTGTTTAACAGTCTGATGGCCTTGAGATAGAAGCTGTTTTTCAGTCTCTCGGTCCCAGCTTTGATGCACCTGTACTGACCTCACCTTCTGGATGACAGCGGGGTGAACAGGCAGTGGCTCGGGTGGTTGTTGTCCTTGATGATCTTTATGGCCTTCCTGTGACATCGGGTGGTGTAGGTGTCCTGGAGGGCAGGTAGTTTGCCCCCGGTGATGCGTTGTGCAGACCTCACTACCCTCTGGAGAGCCTTACGGTTGTGGGCGGAGCAGTTGCCGTACCAGGCGGTGATACAGCCCGCCAGGATGCTCTCGATTGTGCATCTGTAGAAGTTTGTGAGTGCTTTTGGTGACAAGCCAAATTTCTTCAGCCTCCTGAGGTTGAAGAGGCGCTGCTGCGCCTTCCTCACGATGCTGTCTGTGTGGGTGGACCAATTCAGTTTGTCTGTGATGTGTATGCCAAGGAACTTAACTTGCTACCCTCTCCACTACTGTTCCATCGATGTGGATAGGGGGGTGTTCCCTCTGCTGTTTCCTGAAGTCCACAATCATCTCCTTAGTTTTGTTGACGTTGAGTGTGAGGTTATTTTCCTGACACCACACTCCGAGGGCCCTCACCTCCTCCCTGTAGGCTGTCTCGTCGTTGTTGGTAATCAAGCCTACCACTGTTGTGTCGTCCGCAAACTTGATGATTGAGTTGGAGGCGTGCGTGGCCACGCAGTCATGGGTGAACAAGGGAGTACAGGAGAGGGCTCAGAACGCAACCTTGTGGGGCCCCAGTGTTGAGGATCAGCGGGGTGGATATGTTGTTGCCTACCCTCACCACCTGGGGGCGGCCCATCAGGAAGTCCAGTACCCAGTTGCACAGGGCGGGGTCGAGACCCAGGGTCTCGAGCTTGATGACGAGCTTGGAGGGTACTATGGTGTTGAATGCCGAGCTGTAGTCGATGAACAGCATTCTCACATAGGTATTCCTCTTGTCCAGATGGGTTAGGACAGTGTGCAGTGTGGTTGAGATTGCATCGTCTGTGAACCTATTTGGGCGGTAAGCAAATTGGAGTGGGTCTAGGGTGTCAGGTAGGGTGGAGGTGATATGGTCCTTGACTAGTCTCTCAAAGCACTTCATGATGACGGAAGTGAGTGCTACGGGCGGTAGTCGTTTAGCTCAGTTACCTTAGCTTTCTTGGGAACAGGAACAATGGTGGCCCTCTTGAAGCATGTGGGAACAGCAGACTGGGATAGGGATTGATTGAATATGTCCGTAAACACACCAGCCAGCTGGTCTGCGCATGCTCTGAGGGCGCGGCTGGGGATGCCGTCTGGGCCTGTAGCCTTGCGAGGGTTAACACGTTTAAATGTTTTACTCACCTCGGCTGCAGTGAAGGAGAGGCCGCATGTTTTGGTTGCAGGCCGTGTCAGTGGCACTGTATTGTCCTCAAAGCGGGCAAAAAAGTTATTTAGTCTGCCTGGGAGCAAGACATCCTGGTCCGTGACGGGGCTGGTTTTCTTTTTGTAATCAGTGATTGACTGTAGACCCTGCCACATACCTCTTGTGTCTGAGCCGTTGAATTGAGATTCTACTTTGTGTCTATACTGACGCTTAGCTTGTTTGATTGCCTTGCGGAGGGAATAGCTGCACTGTTTGTATTCGGTCATGTTACCGGTCACCTTGCTCTGATTAAATGCAGTGGTTCGCGCTTTCAGTTTCACACGAATGCTGCCATCAATCCACGGTTTCTGGTTTGGGAATGTTTTAATCGTTGCTAAGGGAACGACGTCTTCAACGCACGTTCTAATGAACTCGCACACCGAATCAGCGTATTCGTCAATGTTGTTGTCTGACGCAATACGAAACATATCCCAGTCCACGTGATGGAAGCAGTCTTGGAGCGTGGAATCAGATTGGTCGGACCAGCGTTGGACAGACCTCAGCGTGGGAGCTTCTTGTTTTAGTTTCTGTCTGTAGGCAGGGATCAACAAAATGGAGTCGTGGTCAGCTTTTCCGAAAGGAGGGCGGGGCAGGGCTATATAACACTGTCTAGTTGATCCAGTAGATCCAGCTATATAACACTGTCTAGTAGATCCAGTAGATCCAGCTATGTAACACTGTCTTGTAGGTCAAGTAGATCCAGCTGTATAACACTCTCTCTCTCGCTGTTTTCTCTGTGTGTCGTCTGTCTGTCTGGTCTGGTCTTGTCTAGGTATGATGACCTGATGAGGAATCTGCCCCTGCCTGAGTATTGTGACCCTGAAGGGAACCTCAACCTGGCCTCTCATCTACCCAGCTTCTTCGTACGCCCAGACCTCGGACCACGCCTCTGCTGTGCTTATGGTACGAGCGTTCATTTAACATCGACCAGGCCTCAGGTCACTGTCAATGAACAGGTCTCAGGTCACTGTCAATGAACAGGCTTCAGGTCTCAGGTCACTGTCAGTGAACCGGCCTCAGGTCTCAGGTCACTGTCAGTGAACCGGCCTCAGGTCACTGTCAATGAAACAGGCCAGGTCAGGTCTCAGGTCACTGTCAATGAACCGTCTCAGGTCCTGAACGGGCCTCAGGTCACTGGTCTCAGGTCACTGTCAATGAACGGGCCTCAGGTCTCAGGTCACTGTCAGTGAACTCAGGCCTCAGGTCACTGTCAATGAACGGGTCACTCAGGTCTCAGGTCACTGTCAATGAACGGTCAGGTCTCAGGTCACTGTCAATGAACGGGCCTCAGGTCTCAGGTCACTGTCAGGTCTCAGGTCACTGTGAACGGGCCTCAGGTCTCAGGTCACTGTCAATGAACGGGCCTCAGGTCTCAGGTCACTGTCACGGGTCAGGTCACTGTCAGTGAACCGGTCTCAGGTCACTGTCAATGCTACACCATCAATATGTGTTTCATTGAAACCTAACAAAGCAGAAATGGAACATGAATGCTGGAATTAAAATGAAAGAAAGACATAGTTTATTCTGAGTTCAATGTCTACTGATAGAGGTCAGATTATCTCCGGAAGCCTTGAATATACATCAACAACATGCTGAAGCTTCCTCCTCTCTCCCTGTAGGAGTGGTAGCGTCTCAGGAGCAGGACTTTGGGACAGCTAACCTTCACAGGGAGGTCTCTGACATCGTCTCTGTCCTGGTGTACGTAGGGGTGGCCAAGGGGAACGGAGTCCTGTCCAAGACGGGTAAGAAGCGAACCAACACTGAACCCTGGGCTGTGCTCTATATAGTCAATAGGTAACCAACACTGGGCTGTGCTCTATATAGTCAATAGATAACCAACACTGGGCTGTGCTCTATATAGTCAATAGATAACCAACACTGGGCTGTGCTCTATATAGTCAATAGATAACCAACCCTGGGCTGTGCTCTGTATAGTCAATAGATAACCAACACTGGGCTGTACTCTATATAGTCCACTCTGAAGTGGTGAGACAGAGGTTACGGAAGTCCTGTTCCACTCTGAAGTGGTGAGACAGAGGTTACTGAAGTCTGAAGTGGTGAGACAGGGGTTACTGAAGTCCTGTTCCACTCTGAAGTGGTGAGACAGAGGTTACTGAAGTCCTGTTCCACTCTGAAGTGGTGAGACAGAGGTTACTGAAGTCCTGTTCCACTCTGAAGTGGTGAGACAGAGGTTACTGAAGTCTGAAGTGGTGAGACAGAGGTTACTGAAGTCCTGTTCCACTCTGAAGTGTTTGGAGTCCTTGGACTCTCTCTCTCTCTGGTCCTGTCCTGTACCTGGGACTCTCTCTCTCTGGTCCTGTCCTGGGACTCTCTATCTCTCTCTGGTCCTGTCCTGTACCTGGGACTCTCTCTGGGCATGTCCTGTACCTGGGACTCTCTCTCTCTCTCTATGGTCCTGTCCTGGGACTCTCTCTCTCTGGTCTTGTCCTGTACCTGGGACTCTCTCTCTGGTCTTGTCCTGTACCTGGGACTCTCTCTCTGGTCTTGTCCTGTACCTGGGACTCTCTCTGGTCTTGTCCTGTACCTGGGACTCTCTCTCTGGTCTTGTCCTGTACCTGGGACTCTCTCTCTGGTCTTGTCCTGTCCTGGGACTCTCTCTCTTGTCCTGTCCTGGGACTCTCTCTCTGGGACCTGGGACTCTCTCTCTGGTCTTGTCCTGTACCTGGGACTCTCTCTCTCTGGTCTTGTCCTGTACCTGGGACTCTCTCTCTCTGGTCCTGTCCTGTCCTGGGACTCTCTCTCTGGTCCTGTCCTGTACCTGGGACTCTCTCTCTTGTCCTGTCCTGGGACTCTCTCTCTCTGGTCCTGTTTTGTACCTGGGATTCTCTCTCTCTGGTCCTGTCCTGTACCTGGGACTCTCTCTGGTCTTGTCCTGTACCTGGGACTCTCTCTCTGGGCATGTCCTGTACCTGGGACTCTCTCTCTCTCTCTCTCTATGGTCCTGTCCTGGGACTCTCTCTCTCTGGTCTTGTCCTGTACCTGGGACTCTCTCTCTGGTCTTGTCCTGTACCTGGGACTCTCTCTGGTCTTGTCCTGTACCTGGGACTCTCTCTCTGGTCTTGTCCTGTCCTGGGACTCTCTCTCTTGTCCTGTCCTGGGACTCTCTCTCTCTGGTCCTGTCCTGTACCTGGGACTCTCTCTCTGGTCTTGTCCTGTACCTGGGACTCTCTCTCTCTGGTCCCTGTCCTGGGACTCTCTCTCTGGTCCTGTCCTGTACCTGGGACTCTCTCTCTTGTCCTGTCCTGTACCTGGGACTCTCTCTCTGGTCCTGTCCTGTACCTGGGACTCTCTCTCTCTGGTCCTGTCCTGTCCTGGGACTCTCTCTCTGGTCCTGTCCTGTACCTGGGACTCTCTCTCTCTGGTCCTGTCCTGTACCTGGGACTCTCTCTGGTCTTGTCCTGTACCTGGGACTCTCTCTCTGGTCTTGTCCTGTACCTGGGACTCTCTCTCTGGTCTTGTCCTGTCCTGGGACTCTCTCTCTTGTCCTGTCCTGGGATTCTCTCTTTCTGGTCCTGTCCTGGGACTCTCTCTCTCTGGTCCTGTCCTGTACCTGGGACTCTCTCTCTGGTCTTGTCCTGTACCTGGGACTCTCTCTCTCTGGTCCTGTCCTGTCCTGGGACTCTCTCTCTGGTCCTGTCCTGTACCTGGGACTCTCTCTCTTGTCCTGTCCTGGGACTCTCTCTCTCTGGTCCTGTTTTGTACCTGGGATTCTCTCTCTCTGGTCCTGTCCTGTACCTGGGACTCTCTCTCTGGTCTTGTCCTGTACCTGGGACTCTCTCTGGTCTTGTCCTGTACCTGGGACTCTCTCTCTGGTCTTGTCCTGTACCTGGGACTCTCTCTCTTGTCCTGTCCTGGGACTCTCTCTCTTGTCCTGTCCTGGGACTCTCTCTTTCTGGTCCTGTCCTGGGACTCTCTCTCTCTGGTCCTGTCCTGTACCTGGGACTCTCTCTCTGGTCTTGTCCTGTACCTGGGACTCTCTCTCTCTGGTCCTGTCCTGTCCTGGGACTCTCTCTCTGGTCCTGTCCTGTACCTGGGACTCTCTCTCTTGTCCTGTCCTGGGACTCTCTCTCTCTGGTCCTGTTTTGTACCTGGGATTCTCTCTCTCTGGTCCTGTCCTGTACCTGGGACTCTCTCTTGTCCTGTCCTGGGACTCTCTCTCTGGTCCTGTCCTGTACCTGGGACCCTCTCTCTCTCCTCATCACTATTCATTACAGACAGACACCCTCTGTGCTCAGTCTCTCTCTCATCACTATTCATTAGACACATTCTCTCTCTCTCTCTCTCTCTCTCTCTCTCTCTCTCTCTCTCTCCTCATCACTATTCATTAGACAGACACCCTCTGTGCTCAGTCTCTCTCTCATCACTATTCATTTTTAAGGGATGTTGATGCTTGTGTCAGCGAGCCCCGCCTCTCTGTGTTGTCAATGTACAGCAGACTCTGAGATGTGTGGTGTTTGAACTCCCACTGTGTTTGTGTTGCAGGAGTGTTGAAGAGACTGGAGGAGGAAGACTTGGACGACAGCGTGAAGAAGAGATTAAAGGATTCCAGCGAGACACCTGGAGCCTTGTGGCACATCTACATTAGCAAAGATGTGGAGAAAATTAAAGACTTTCTGCACAAGGTTATTCTCACTTTAATATGTTCTCTGTCTGTCTGGCCCTCTGGCTGGCTCTCTGTCTGTCTGGCTGGCTCTCTGGCTGGCTCTCTGGCTGGCTCTCTGGCTGGCTCTCTGTCTGGCCCTCTGGCTGGCTCTCTGTCTGGCCCTCTGGCTGGCTGTCTGTCTGTCTCTCTGGCTGGCTCTCTGGCTGTCTCTCTGTCTCTCTGGCTGTCTCTCTGTCTGGCCGGCCCTCTGGCTGTCTGGCTCTCTGGCTGGCTGTTTGGCACTCTGTCTGGCTGTCTGTCTGGCCCTCTGGCTGGCTCTCTGTCTGGCTGTCTGTCTGTCTGGCCCCCTGGCTGGCTCTCTGTCTCTCTGGCTGGCTCTCTGGCTGGCTCTCTGGCTGGTTCTCTGTCTCACTGTCTGGCCCTCTGGCTGGCTCTCTGGCTGTCTGGCCCTCTGTCTGGCTGTCTGTCTGGCCCTCTGGCTGTCTCTCTGGCCGGCTCTCTGGCTGGCTCTCTGTCTCTCTGTCTGGCTCTCTGTCTGTCTGGCCCTCTGTCTGTCTGTCTGGCCCTCTGGTTGTCTCTCTGGCCGGCTCTCTGTCTGTCTGGCTCTCTGGCTGGCTCTGTCTGGCCCTCTGGCTGGCTGTCTGTCTGTCTGTCTGGCCCTCTGGCTGTCTCTCTGTCTCTCTGGCCGGCTCTCTGTCTGTCTGGCTGGCTGTTTGGCTCTCTGGCTGGCTGTCTGGCCCTCTGGCTGGCTCTCTGTCTGTCTGGCCCTCTGGCTGGCTCTCTGGCCCTCTGGCTGGCTCTCTGCCTCTCTGGCTGGCTGGCTGGCTCTCTGTCTCTCTGGCTGTCTCTCTGTCTGGCCCTCTGGCTGGCTCTCTGTCTGTCTGTCTGGCCCTCTGGCTGGCTCTCTGTCTCTCTGGCTGGCTGGCTGGCTCTCTGTCTCTCTGGCTGGCTCTCTGGCTGGCTCTCTGTCTGGCTGGCTCTCTGGCTGGCTCTCTGGCTGTCTGTCACACTCACATATATATTCAAGTGGCTTTATTGTCATGGGAAACATATGATAACATTGCCAAAGCAAGTAAAATAGATAATCAACAAAAGTGAAATGAACAGTAAACATTACACTCACAGACGTTCCAAAAGAATAAAGACATTTCAAATGTCATATTATGTCTATATACAGTGTTGTAACGATGTGCAAATAGTTAAAGTACAAAGGGGAAAATAAATAAACATAAATACAGAGCATTCAGAAAGTATTCAGACCCCTTGACGTTCCCCACATCCCTCCATGCCACAGGCCCACTACAAAACAGACCAAATGAATCCTTTTCCTCATTAGTCCACACACATGACCCCTCAATGACAAAGCAAATCTAACAGAAATACCCCATCTACATAACATTCAGACCCTTTTCTATGAGACTTCAAATTAAGTTCAGGTGCATCCTGTTCCCATTGATCATCCTTGAGATGTTTCTACAACTTGATTGGAGTCCACCTGTGGTAAATTCAATTGATTGGACATGATTTGGAAAGGCACACACCTGTCTATAAAAAGTCCCATAATGCATGTCAGAGCAAAAACCAAGCCATGAGGTGGAAGGAATTGTCCGTAGAGCGCCGAGACAGGATTGTGTCGAGGCACAGATCTGGGGAAGTGTACCAAAACATTTCTGCAGCATTGAAGGTCCCAAGAACACAGTGGCCTTGGAACCACCAAGACTCTTCCTAGAGCTGGCCGCCCGGCCAAACTGAGCAATCATGGGAGAAAGGCCTTGGTCAGGGAGGTGACCGAGAACCCGATGGTCACTCTGACAGAGCTCCAGAGTTCCTCTGTAGAGATGGGAGAACCTTCCAGAAGGACAACCATCTCTGCAGCACTCCACCAATCAGGCCTTTATGGTAGAGTGGCCAGACGGAAGCCACTCTTCAGGAAAAGGCACATGACAGCCCGCTTGGAGTTTGCCAAAATGCACCTGAAAATTCTCTGGTGTGAACTCTTTTGCCTGAATGACAAGCATCACGTCTCTCTCTCTCTGGTTCTCTCCCCCTCTCTCTCTCCTCCCCTCCTCCTCTCCCTCTCCTCCTCTCTAGATGCCCTGATAAAACCCATCAGTCTGAGGGAGTTGTTTTACTATGGGACACAGCAGCCCAGCATCACATCTCTCTCCTCCCCTCCTCTCCCTCTTTCCTCCTCTCCCTCTCTTTCCTCCTCTCCTCTCTCCTCCCCTCCTCCTCTCCCTCTTTCTCCCCCCTCCTCTCCCTCTTTCTCCTCCCCTCTTCCTCTCCCTCTCTTTCTCTTCCTCTCCCTCTCTCTCCTCTCTTTCTCCTCCTCTCCCTCTCTCTCCTCTCTGGATGCCCTTATAAAACCCATTAGTCAGAGGGAGTTGTTTTACTATGGGACACAGCAGCCCAGCATCACGTCTCTCTCCTCCCCTCCTCCTCTCCCTCGCTCTCCTCTCTGGATGCCCTTATAAAACCCATTAGTCAGAGGGAGTTGTTTTACTATGGGACACAGCAGCCCAGCATCACATCTCTCTCCTCCCCTCCTCCTCTCTCCTCTCTCCTCCCCTCTCTCCTCTCTGGATGCCCTTATAAAACCCTAGTAAGAGGGAGTTGTTTTACTATGGGACACAGCAGCCCAGCATCACGTCTCTCTCCTCCCCTCCTCCTCTCTCCACTCTAGTCCTTCAGAGGGAGTTGTTTTACTATGGGACACAGCAGCCCAGCGTCACGTCTCTCTCCTCCCCTCCTCCTCTCCTCCCCTCCTCCTCTCTCCACTCTAGTCCTTCAGAGGGAGGAGTTTTACTACGGGACACAGCAGCCCAGCCTGACTGACGAGACACTTTATTGCTCACTGAACTGTGTGTTGTGGATGGTGGGTATCTCATCCTGCAGCCTTGTCTCTGTCTGGTTTACTGAGTAACGTCACTGATGTCCTGAATCTGACCTGGTGCCGTCCTGAATCTGACCTGGTGCCGTCCTGAATCTGACCTGATGCCGTCCTGAATCTGACCTGGTGCCATCCTGAATCTGACCTGGTCCTGTCCTGAATCTGACCTGGTCCTGTCCTGAATCTGACCTGGTCCTGAATCTGACCTGGTCCTGTCCTGAATCTGACCTGGTCCTGTCCTGGTCCTGAATCTGACCTGGTCCTGTCCTGAATCTGACCTGGTCCTGTCCTGAATCTGACCTGGTCCTGTCCTGAATCTGACCTGGTCCTGTCCTGAATCTGACCTGGTCCTGTCCTGAATCTGACCTGGTCCTGTCCTGAATCTGACCTGGTCCTGTCCTGAATCTGACCTGGTCCTGTCCTGAATCTGACCTGGTCCTGTCCTGAATCTGACCTGGTGCTGTCCTGAATCTGACCTGGTGCTGTCCTGAATCTGACCTGGTGCTGTCCTGAATCTGACCTGGTGCTGTCCTGAATCTGACCTGGTCCTGTCCTGAATCTGACCTGGTCCTGAATCTTATCTGTTCCTGTCCTGAATCTGACCTGGTCCTGTCCTGAATCTGATCTTGTGCTATCCTAAATCTGACCTGGTCCTGTCCTGAATCTGACCTTGTGCTATCCTGAATCTGACCTGGTCCTGTCCTGAATCTGACCTGGTCCTGTCCTGAATCTGACCTGGTCCTGTCCTGAATCTGACCTGGTCCTGTCCTCCAGAATCTGACCTGGTCCTGTCCTGAATCTGACCTGGTCCTGTCCTGAATCTGACCTGGTCCTGTCCTGAATCTGACCTGGTCCTGAATCTGACCTGGTGCTGTCCTGAATCTGACCTGTTCCTGTCCTGAATCTGATCTTGTGCTATCCTAAATCTGACCTGGTCCTGTCCTGAATCTGACCTTGTGCTATCCTGAATCAATAACCTTAATACAGAGAAGCAGCCTCATTTATTAGGGCATCTCTTTAGTTCCCGTCTATTACCTGTGGTGTTTACTATCTGTTCTACTGATGTCCCCTCCTCCATCAGGTTACATGTCGGAGCACCCAGGGTTGAATATAGATTACCTGTGGTGTTTACTGTCTGTTCTACTGATGTCCTCCTCCATCAGGTTACATGACGGAGCACCCAGGGTTGAATATAGATTACCTGTGGTGTTTACTGTCTGTTCTACTGATGTCCTCCTCCATCAGGTTACATGACGGAGCACCCAGGGTTGAATATAGATTACCTGTGGTGTTTACTGTCTGTTCTACTGATGTCCTCCTCCATCAGGTTACATGACGGAGCACCCAGGGTTGAATATAGATTACCTGTGGTGTTTTCTGTCTGTTCTACTGATGTCCTCCTCCATCAGGTTACATGACGGAGCACCCAGGGTTGAATATAGATTACCTGTGGTGTTTACTGTCTGTTCTACTGATGTCCTCCTCCATCAGGTTACATGACGGAGCACCCAGGGTTGAATATAGATTACCTGTGGTGTTTTCTGTCTGTTCTACTGATGTCCTCCTCCATCAGGTTACATGACGGAGCACCCAGGGTTGAATATAGATTACCTGTGGTGTTTACTGTCTGTTCTACTGATGTCCCCTCCTCCATCAGGTGTTTTCTGTCTGACTGAGCACCCAGGGTTGAATATAGATTACCTGTGGTGTTTACTGTCTGTTCTACTGATGTCCTCCTCCATCAGGTTACATGACGGAGCACCCAGGGTTGAATATAGATTACCTGTGGTGTTTACTGTCTGTTCTACTGATGCCCTCCTCCAGGGTTGAATATAGATTAATCTAATATTTAATCTGATGCAGGTTTCACCTTCTCTGAATAGTATCTGCTGCTCTCTGTCTGTGGTCTGTCTGTCCGTCTGTGTCCGTCCGTCCGTCTGAATTAGCTCATCAGTCTAACCTCTCCTGTGTAGTTTGTCCGTCTGTCCGTCCGTCCGTCTGTCCGTCCGTCCGTCCGTCTGAATTAGCTCATCAGTCTAACCTCTCCTGTGTAGTTTTCTGTCCGTCCGTACTGATGTCCGTCCGTCCGTCTGAATTAGCTCATCAGTCTACCTCTCCTGTGTAGTTTTTTCTGTCTGTTCCTACTGTGCCGTCCGTCCGTCCGTCTGAATTAGCTCATCAGTCTAACCTCTCCTGTGTAGTTTTTAATGTCCGTCTACTGATGTCCTGTCCGTCCGTCTGAATTAGCTCATCAGTCTAACCTCTCCTGTGTAGTTTGTATAGTACCTGTGGTGTCCGTCTGTTCTCCTGTGCCGTCCTCCGTCCGTCTGAATTAGCTCATCAGTCTAACCTCTCCTGTGTAGTTTTCCGTCTGTCTACGTCTGTCCGTCCGTCTGAATTAGCTCATCAGTCTGAACCTCTCCTGTGTAGTTTTAATGTCCTGTCCGTCCGTCTGAATTAGCTCATCAGTCTAACCTCTCCTGTGTAGTCTATTTGTCCGTCTGTCTGTCCGTCCTGATGTCCGTCCTCTGAGGTTAGCTCATCAGTCTAACCTCTCCTGTGTAGTTTGTCTGTTTTCCGTCCGTCCTCTGAATTAGCTCATCAGTCTAACCTCTCCTGTGCTGTTTGTCTGTCTGTTCTACTGATGCCGTCCGTCTGAATTAGCTCATCAGTCTAACCTCTCCTGTGTATGTCTGTTGTCTGTCCGTCCGTCCGTCCGTCTGAATTAGCTCATCAGTCTAACCTCTCCTGTGTAGTTTTGTCTGTTCTGTCCCTGTCCGTCCTCCGTCTGAATTAGCTCATCAGTCTAACCTCTCCTGTGTTTAATGTCTGTTCTACTGTCCGTCCGTCCGTCTGAATTAGCTCATCAGTCTAACCTCTCCTGTGAGTTTGCGTCCGTCCGTCCGTCCGTCTGAATTAGCTCATCAGTCTAACCTCTCCTGTGTAGTTTGTGTGTCCGTCCGTCCGTCTGAATTAGCTCATCAGTCTAACCTCTCCTGTGTAGTTTGTCCGTTGAATTAGCTTCAGTCCGTCCGTCCGTCCGTCCGTCTGAATTAGCTCATCAGTCTAACCTCTCCTGTGTAGTTTGTCTGTCCGTCCGTCCGTCTGAATTAGCTCATCAGTCTAACCTCTCCTGTGTAGTTTGTCCGTCCGTCCGTCTGAATTAGCTCATCAGTCTAACCTCTCCTGTGTAGTTTGTCCGTCTGTCCGTCCGTCCGTCTGTCCGTCCGTCCGTCCGTCCGTCTGAATTAGCTCATCAGTCTAACCTCTCCTGTGTAGTTTGTCCGTCCGTCCGTCCGTCCGTCCGTCCGTCCGTCTGAATTAGCTCATCAGTCTAACCTCTCCTGTGTAGTTTGTCCGTCCGTCCGTCCGTCCGTCTGAATTAGCTCATCAGTCTAACCTCTCCTGTGTAGTTTGTCCGTCCGTCCGTCCGTCCGTCTGAATTAGCTCATCAGTCTAACCTCTCCTGTGTAGTTTGTGTGTATAATCTTAGCTGTGTGTTCTTCATGTGTTGTCAGCAGGTTGCTAAGGAGCAGGGGGTGGAGATTTCAGCAGAGCACGACCCAATCAGAGAGCCGGGCTGGTACCTGAGCAGGAAGTTGCGTCAGCGTCTGTGGGAGGAGCATGATGTGCAGGGCTTGACCGTGGTTCAGTTCCTGGGGGACTCTGTCCTCATCCCGGCCGGGGCGCTGCACCAGGTACCTCTGGTAGATTTAGTTTGAACCTTTTTATTAAACACTTATTTAAGAACGACGAGAGACACAACACTACATAAAGACCTAAGACAACAACACTACATAAAGACCTAAGACAACAACACTACATAAAGACCTAAGACAACAACACTACATAAAGACCTAAGACAACAACACTACATAAAGACCTAAGACAACAACACTACATAAAGACCTAAGACAACAACACTACATAAAGACCTAAGACAACAACACTACATAAAGACCTAAGACAACAACACTACATAAAGACCTAAGACAACAACACTACATAAAGACCTAAGACAACAACACTACATAAAGACCTAAGACAACAACACTACATAAAGACCTAAGACAACAACACTACATAAAGACCTAAGACAACAACATGACAACAACACTACATAAAGACCTAAGACAACAACACTACATAAAGACCTAAGACAACAACACTACATAAAGACCTAAGACAACAACACTACATAAAGACCTAAGACAACAACACTACATAAAGACCTAAGACAACAACACTACATAAAGACCTAAGACAACAACACTACATAAAGACCTAAGACAACAACACTACATAAAGACCTAAGACAACAACACTACATAAAGACCTAAGACAACAACACTACATAAAGACCTAAGACAACAACACTACATAAAGACCTAAGACAACAACACTACATAAAGACCTAAGACAACAACACTACATAAAGACCTAAGACAACAACACTACATAAAGACCTAAGACAACAACACTACATAAAGACCTAAGACAACAACACTACATAAAGACCTAAGACAACAACACTACATAAAGACCTAAGACAACAACACTACATAAAGACCTAAGACAACAACATGGCAACAACACTACATAAAGACCTAAGACAACAACACTACATAAAGACCTAAGACAACAACACTACATAAAGACCTAAGACAACAACACTACATAAAGACCTAAGACAACAACATGGCAACAACACTACATAAAGACCTAAGACAACAACACTACATAAAGACCTAAGACAACAACATGGCAACAACACTACATAAAGACCTAAGACAACAACACTACATAAAGACCTAAGACAACAACACAACATAAAGACCTAAGACAACAACACTACATAAAGACCTAAGACAACAACATGGCAACAACACTACATAAAGACCTAAGACAACAACACAACATAAAGACCTAAGACAACAACACTACATAAAGACCTAAGACAACAACATGGCAACAACACAACATGGCAACAACACAACATGACAACAACAAATCAAATCAAAATCAAATCAAATCAAAAAAAATTGTCACATACACATGGTTAGCAGATGTTAATGCGAGTGTAGCGAAATGCTTGTGCTTCTAGTTCCGACAATGCAGTAATAACCAACAAGTAATCTAACTAACAATTCCAAAAAAACTACTGTCTTATACACAGTGTAAGGGGATAAAGAATATGTACATAAGGATATATGAATGAGTGATGGTACAGAGCAGCATAGGCAAGATACAGTAGATGATATCGAGTACAGTATATACATATGAGATGAGTATGTAAACCAAGTGGCATAGTTAAAGTGGCTAGTGATACATGTATTACATAAGGATGCAGTCGATGATATAGAGTACAGTATCTACGTATGCATATGAGATGAATAATGTAGGGTAAGTAACATTATATAAGGTAGCATTGTTTAAAGTGGCTAGTGATATATTTACATTTCCCATCAATTCCCATGATTAAAGTGGCTGGAGTAGAGTCAGTGTCATTGACAGTGTGTTGGCAGTAGCCACTCAATGTTGGTGGTGGCTGTTTAACAGTCTGATGGCCTTGAGATAGAAGCTGTTTTTCAGTCTCTCGGTCCCAGCTTTGATGCACCTGTACTGACCTCGCCTTCTGGATGACAGCAGGGTGAACAGGCAGTGGCTCGGGTGGTTGATGTCCTTGATGATCTTTATGGCCTTCCTGTAGCATCGGGTGGTGTAGGTGTCCTGGAGGGCAGGTAGTTTGCCCCCGGTGATGCGTTGTGCAGACCTCACTACCCTCTGGAGAGCCTTACGGTTGAGGGCGGTGCAGTTGCCATACCAGGCGGTGATACAGCCCGCCAGGATGCTCTCGATTGTGCATCTGTAGAAGTTTGTGAGTGCTTTTGGTGACAAGCCAAATTTCTTCAGCCTCCTGAGGTTGAAGAGGCGCTGCTGCGCCTTCCTCACGATGCTGTCTGTGTGAGTGGACCAATTCAGTTTGTCTGTGATGTGTATGCCGAGGAACTTAAAACTTACTACCCTCTCCACTACTGTTCCATCGATGTGGATAGGAGGGTGTTCCCTCTGCTGTTTCCTGAAGTCCACAATCATCTCCTTAGTTTTGTTGACGTTGAGTGTGAGGTTATTTTCCTGACACCACACTCCGAGGGCCCTCACCTCCTCCCTGTAGGCCGTCTCGTCGTTGTTGGTAATCAAGCCTACCACTGTTGTGTCGTCCGCAAACTTGATGATTGAGTTGGAGGCGTGCGTGGCCACGCAGTCGTGGGTGAACAGGGAGTACAGGAGAGGGCTCAGAACGCACCCTTGTGGGGCCCCAGTGTTGAGGATCAGCGGGGAGGAGATGTTGTTGCCTACCCTCACCACCTGGGGGCGGCCCGTCAGGAAGTCCAGTACCCAGTTGCACAGGGCGGGGTCGAGACCCAGGGTCTCGAGCTTGATGACGAGCTTGGAGGGTACTATGGTGTTGAATGCCGAGCTGTAGTCGATGAACAGCATTCTCACATAGGTATTCCTCTTGTCCAGATGGGTTAGGGCAGTGTGGTTGAGATTGCATCGTCTGTGGACCTATTTGGGCGGTAAGCAAATTGGAGTGGGTCAAGGGTGTCAGGTAGGGTGGAGGTGATATGGTCCTTGACTAGTCTCTCAAAGCACTTCATGATGACGGATGTGAGTGCTACGGGGCGGTAGTCGTTTAGCTCAGTTACCTTAGCTTTCTTGGGAACAGGAACAATGGTGGCCCTCTTGAAGCATGTGGGAACAGCAGACTGGTATAGGGATTGATTGAATATGTCCGTAAACACACCGGCCAGCTGGTCTGCGCATGCTCTGAGGGCGCGGCTGGGGATGCCGTCTGGGCCTGCAGCCTTGCGAGGGTTAACACGTTTAAATGTCTTACTCACTTCGGCTGCAGTGAAGGAGAGACCGCATGTTTTCGTTGCAGGCCGTGTCAGTGGCACTGTATTGTCCTCAAAGCGGGCAAAAAAGTTATTTAGTCTGCCTGGGAGCAAGACATCCTGGTCCGTGACTGGGCTGGGTTTCTTCCTGTAGTCCGTGATTGACTGTAGACCCTGCCACATGCCTCTTGTGTCTGAGCCGTTGAATTGAGATTCTACTTTGTCTCTGTACTGGCGCTTAGCTTGTTTGATAGCCTTGCGGAGGGAATAGCTGCACTGTTTGTATTCAGTCATGTTACCAGACACCTTGCCCCGATTAAAAGCAGTGGTTTGCGCCTTCAGTTCCACACGAATGCTGCCATCAATCCACGGTTTCTGGTTGGGGAATGTTTTAATCGTTGCTATGGGAACGACATCTTCAACGCACGTTCTAATGAACTCGCACACCGAATCAGCGTATTCGTCAATGTTGTTGTCTGACGCAATACGAAACATCTCCCAGTCCACGTGATGGAAGCAGTCTTGGAGTGTGGAGTCAGCTTGGTCGGACCAGCGTTGGACAGACCTCAGCGTGGGAGCTTCTTGTTTTAGTTTCTGTCTGTAGGCAGGGATCAACAAAATGGAGTCGTGGTCAGCTTTTCCGAAAGGGGGCGGGGCAGGGCCTTATATGCGTCGCGGAAGTTAGAGTAACAATGATCCAGGGTCTTTCCACCCCTGGTTGCGCAATCGATATGCTGATAAAATTTAGGGAGTCTTGTTTTCAGATTAGCCTTGTTAAAATCCCCAGCTACAATGAATGCAGCCTCCGGATAAATCGTTTCCAGTTTGCAGAGAGTTAAATAAAGTTCGTTCAGAGCCATCGATGTGTCTGCTTGGGGGGGATATATACGGCTGTGATTATAATCGAAGAGAATTCTCTTGGTAGATAATGCGGTCTACATTTGATTGTGAGGAATTCTAAATCAGGTGAACAGAAGGATTTGAGTTCCTGTATGTTTCTTTCATCACACCATGTCACGTTAGTCATAAGGCATACGCCCCCGCCCCTCTTCTTACCAGAAAGATGTTCGTTTCTGTCGGCGCGATGCGTGGAGAAACCCGCTGGCTGCACCGCTTCGGATAGCGTCTCTCCAGTTAGCCATGTTTCCGTGAAGCAGAGAACGTTGCAGTCTCTGATGTCCCTCTGGAATGCTACCCTTGCTCGGATTTCATCAACCTTGTTGTCAAGAGACTGGACATTGGCAAGAAGAATGCTAGGGAGTGGTGCACGATGTGCCCGTCTCCGGAGTCTGACCAGAAGACCGCTTCGTTTCCCTCTTTTTCTGAGTCGTTTTTTTGGGTCGCTGCATGGAATCCACTCCGTTACACTGGTTGTAAGGCAGAACACAGGATCCGCATCGCGAAAAACATATTCTTGGTCGTACTGATGGTGAGTTGACGCTGATCTTATATTCAGTAGTTCTTCTCGGCTGTATGTAATGAAACCTAAGATGACCTGGGGTACTAGTGTAAGAAATAACACGTAAAAAAACAAAAAACTGCATAGTTTCCTAGGAACGCGAAGCGAGGCGGCCATCTCTGTCGGCGCCGGAAGTCAACTTGTGACCAACACATGACAACAACACAACATGACAACAACACAACATGGCAACAACACAACAACAACACAACATGGCAACAACACTACATAAAGACCTAAGACAACATGGCAACAACAACATGACAACAACACAACATGGCAACAACACAACATGGCAACAACACAACATGGCAACAACACAACATGACAACAACACAACATGGCAACACACAACATGACAACAACACAACATGACAACAACACAACATGACAACAACACAACATGACAACAACACAACATGACAACAACACAACATGGCAACAACACAACATGACAACAACACAACATGACAACAACAACATGGCAACAACAACATGACAACAACACAACATGGCAACAACACAACATGACAACAACAAGGCAACAACACCACATGACAACAACACAATATGACAACAACATGGCAACAACAACATGACAACAACACATAGCAACAACACAACATGACAACAACACATGGCAACAACATGGTAGCAACACAACATGGCATCAACACAACATGACAACAACATGGTAGCAGCACAACATGGCAGCAACAACATGACAACAACATGGCAACAACACAACATGACGACAACATGGCAACAACATGGTAGCAACACAACATGACAACAACATGGTAGCAACACAACATGACAACAACACATGACAACATGGTCGCAACACATGGCAACAACACAACATGACAACACATGACAACAACACAACGACAACACAACATGACAACACAACATGGCAACAACACAACATGACAACAACACAACATGACAACAACACAACAACAACATGGTAGCAACACATGGCAACAACACAACATGACAACACATGACAACAACATGGTTGACTCTGCTGTCTCTGTCCCCTTGTGTTCCCCAGGACTGACAACCACTGATACAGTAGACATGACTCTGCTGTCTCTGTCCCCTTGGGTTCCCCAGGACCAGGACTGACAACCACTGATACAGTAGACATGACTCTGCTGTCTCTGTCCCCTTGGGTTCCCCAGGACTGACAACCACTGATACAGTAGACATGGCTCTGCTGTCTCTGTCCCCTTGGGTTCCCCAGGACTGACAACCACTGATACAGTAGACATGACTCTGCTGTCTCTGTCCCCTTGGGTTCCCAGGACTGACAACCACTGATACAGTAGACATGACTCTGCTGTCTCTGTCCCCTTGGGTTCCCAGGACTGACAACCACTGATACAGTAGACATGACTCTGCTGTCTCTGTCCCTTTGGGTTCCCCAGGACCAGGACTGACAACCACTGATACAGTAGACATGGCTCTGCTGTCTCTGTCCCCTTGGGTTCCCCAGGACTGACAACCACTGATACAGTAGACATGACTCTGCTGTCCCTGTCCCCTTGGGTACCCCAGGACTGACAACCACTGATACAGTAGACATGACTCTGCTGTCTCTCTCCCCTTGGGTTCCCCAGGACCAGGACTGACAACCACTGAAACCTGATCACATATCCCCTTAGTACCTGTCCCACCTTGTGATGGCCTCATGTTATACTTCTCTCTCTGTCTTTCGGTCTCTCTCCCTCTTCTTATCTTGTTTCTGTAGTCTGCTGTACCAGTATAGTAGATGTCCAGATTGCCTTGTAGGTGTTATATTGAACTAGTCAGATAAGAGGAGAGCCTACTGCCACTCTGCTCTGTTCTGTTGGAACTCACTGCCTTCTAGTGATACATGTTCTCAATCCTCTCTCCCCTTCTATCTCTCCCCCTCCCTCTCTCTCCCCCTCCCTCTCTCCACTTCCTTCTCCCCCTTTCTCTCCCCCTCTCCCTCCCTTTCTCTCCCCTTCTCTCTCCTCTCCCCTTCTCTCTCTTCTTTCTCTCCCTCTCCCTCCCCTTCTCTCTCTCTCTCTCTCCCTCTCCCCTCCCCTTCTCTGTCCTCTCCCTCTTCTCTCTCCTCTCCCCTTCTCTCTCCTCTCCCTCTTCTCTCTCCTCTCCCTCTTCTCTCTCCTCTCCCTCTTCTCTCTCCTCTCCCTCTCTCTCTCCTCTCCCTCTCTCTCTCCTCTCCTCCCTCTCTCTCTCCTCTCCCCTTCTCTCTCCTCTCCCCCTTCTCTCTCCTCTCCCCTTCTCTCTCCTCTCCCCTTCTCTCTCCTCTCCCCCTCTCTCTCCTCTCCCCCTCTCTCCTCTCCCCTCTCTCTCCTCTCCCCTTCTCTCTCCCTCTCCCCCTTCTCTCGCCTCTCCCCTTCTCTCGCCTCTCCCCCTCCCCTCTGACAGGTGCAGAACCTTCACAGTTGTGTCCAGGTGATAAATGACTTTGTGTCTCCAGAGCATGTATTCCACTCCTTCCACCTGACACAGGAACTGAGATCCTCCAGAGAAGAGCCCAACTACGAAGATAAACTACAGGTGGGTTTGCTGTGACGAACCCTGTCCTCTCCTGTTCTCATCTCAATGCGTTTCCCGTTAAAGTGACAATCTGACATTGGTACATCCATATTAGGACTTAAAATGAACTACTTTTTTGTTTGAATCACAGAATGCCCTTTTAATGTTCTCTACATACAGGGCCTTCAGAAATGATTCACACCCCCTTGACTTTTCCACATTTTGTTGTGTTACAGCCTGAATTTAAAATTGATTCAATTGAGATTTTGTGTCAAAATACTCCATAATACTTCATCATTTTAAACACAGATTCAACCACAAAGACCATGGAGGTATTCCCTTGCCTCAGGAAGAAGGGCACCTATTGGTAGATGGGAAAATCAAATTTTATTTGTCACATACACACATGGTTAGCAGATGTTAATGCGAGTGTAGCGAAATGCTTGAAAAAATACATTGTATATCATGGAGCATGGTGAAATGATTTGGGTGGTGTATCAATATACCCAGTCACTAACAAGATACAGGCCTCCTTACTAACTTAGTTGCTGGAGAAGAAGTAAACCGCTCAGGGATTTTACCATAAGGCTAATGGTGACTTTAAAACAGTTACAGAGTTTAATGGCTGTGATAGGAGAAAACTGAGGATTGATCAACAACATTGTAGTTACTCCACAATACAAACCTAAATGACAGAGTGAAAAGAAGGAAGCCTGTACAGAATACAAATATTCCAAAACATGCATCCTGTTTGCAACAAGCCAATAAAGAAATACTGCAAAGAAATTAACTTTATGTCCTGAATACAAAGTGTTATGTTTGGTGCAAATCCAACACATCACTGAGTAACACTATTCCACTTTCATGCATTGTGGTGGCTGCGTCATGTTAGGGGTATTCTTGTCATCGGGAACGACTAGGGAGTTTTTCAGGATAAAAAAAATTAATGAAATTGAGCTAAGCACAGGCGAAAACCTGGTTGTCTGCTTTCCACCAGACAGTGGGAGATGAATTCGCCTTTCAGCAGGACAATAATCTAAAACACAAGGCCAAATCTACACTGGAGTTGCTTACCAAGACAACATTGAATATTCCTGACTTGCCTACTTAGAGTTTTGACTTAAATCTACGGCAAGACCTGAAAATGGATGTCTGACAATGATCAACAACTCATTTGACAGAGCTTGAAGAATTTTGACAAGAATAATGGGCAAATGTTACAAATCAGGTTTGGAAAGCTCTCAGAGAATTACCCAGAAAGACTCTCCGCTCTAATCGCTGCCAAAGGTGATTCTACCGAGTATTGACTCAGGGGATGTGGATACTTATGTAAATGAGATTTCTGTATTTCATTTTTAATACATTTGCAGAAATTCCTAAAAACATATTTTCACTGTAACATGATGGGGTATTGTGTGTAGATGGGTGAGAATCCATTTTGAATTCAGGCCTGTAACACAACAAAATGTGGATAAGTCGAGGGGTTTGAATATTTTCTGAAGGCGGTGGACATAGTATCACCACGGTACAAAACAGGGAAAAGTACAACGAAGGAGCTCTCTTCTGGGAGCGAAGGAGAAACGGGCTTTGTGTCTGTAATAAAACTCAATAGAGAGACAAGGTTCTCTCTGGTGAAGCTCAACTTCTCCTCCACCCAAACTCACAGACATCTGTACGTTTTGCCCTGCTCTATACAATGTCCTTCCATGGTACTAATGACATGGTTTTCAGAGTGTTTAGTATTGGTAAATACCATGAATTTAGTACTAATGACATGGTTTTCAGAGTGTTTAGTGTTGGTAAATACCAGGCATTTAGTACTAATGACATGGTTTATCAGAGTGTTTAGTGTTGGTAAATACCAGGCATTTAGTACTAATGACATGGTTTATCAGAGTGTTTAGTGTTGGTAAATACCAGGCATTTAGTACTAATGACATGGTTTATCAGAGTGTTTAGTGTTGGTAAATACCAGGCATTTAGTATGGTAATGACATGGTTTTCAAAGTGCTTTCACCTGACTGGAGAACAGTGTCAAACTGCTGTCACCTGATTCTGGAGAACAGTGTTAAACTGCTGTCACCTGACTGGAGAACAGTGTCAAACTGCTGTCACCTGACTGGAGAACAGTGTCAAACTGCTGTCACCTGACTGGAGAACAGTGTCAAACTGCTGTCACCTGACTGGAGAACAGTGTCAAACTGCTGTCACCTGACTGGAGAACAGTGTCAAACTGCTGTCACCTGACTGGAGAACAGTGTCAAACTGCTGTCACCTGACTGGAGAACAGTGTCAAACTGCTGTCACCTGACTGGAGAACAGTGTTAAACTGCTGTCACCTGACTGGAGAACAGTGTCAAACTGCTGTCACCTGACTGGAGAACAGTGTTAAACTGCTGTCACCTGACTGGAGAACAGTGTTAAACTGCTGTCACCTGACTAGAGAACAGTGTCATCCACATAAAAATGAACATCAGCTGTCTCAATATGGCTCACAATGTTGTTGATACAGATAATTAACAGGGGACCTAAAATGGATCCTTGAGGCACACCGAGCACAACTCAACGGTGTCCGAACCATCTGCCTTAACACACTGGGTTCTATTTGACAAGTTGTTCACAAACCACTCCAGAGCATGACCAGTAATCCCAAATACAGTTCAATCTCTACACCAAGACGGTATGGTCCACAGTGTCAAACACCAAGACGGTATGGTCCACAGTGTCAAACACCAAGACGGTATGGTCCACAGTGTCAAACACCAAGACGGTATGGTCCACAGTGTCAAACACCAAGACGGTATGGTCCACAGTGTCAAACACCAAGACGGTATGGTCCACAGTGTCAAACACCAAGACGGTCTGGTCCACAGTGTCAAACACCAAGACGGTATGGTCCACAGTGTCAAACACCAAGACGGTATGGTCCACAGTGTCAAACACCAAGACGGTATGGTCCACAGTGTCAAACACCAAGACGGTATGGTCCACAGTGTCAAACACCAAGACAGTGTCGGTATGGTCCACAGTGTCAAACACCAAGACGGTATGGTCCACAGTGTCAAACACCAAGACGGTATGGTCCACAGTGTCAAACACCAAGACGGTATGGTCCACAGTGTCGGTATGGTCCACAGTGTCAAACACCAAGACGGTATGGTCCACAGTGTCAAACACCAAAGATGGTCCACAGTCGGTATGGTTCAGTGTCAAAC
The DNA here is from genome assembly GCF_018296145.1 of Oncorhynchus tshawytscha. Classification (NCBI taxonomy): domain Eukaryota; kingdom Metazoa; phylum Chordata; class Actinopteri; order Salmoniformes; family Salmonidae; genus Oncorhynchus; species Oncorhynchus tshawytscha. The sequence goes on from NW_024609654.1 coordinate 141,024, forward strand.
ACCAATATGGTCAAACACCCCTGGTCCACAGTGTCAAACACCAAGACGGTATGGTCCACAGTGTCAAACACCAAGACGGTATGGTCCACAGTGTCAAACACCAAGACGGTCTGGTCCCCAGTGTCAAACACCAAGACGGTCTGGTTCTGGTCATAGTCACATCCTGATTCAGAAGACAGTCTGATTTCAGGTCATAGTCACACCCTGATTCAGAAGGCAGTATTCTGATTTCAGGTCATAGTCACACCCTGATTCAGAAGGCAGTATTCTGATTTCAGGTCATAGTCACACCCTGATTCAGAAGGCAGTATTCTGATTTCAGGTCATAGTCACACCCTGATTCAGAAGGCAGTATTCGGATTTCAGGTCATAGTCACACCCTGATTCAGAAGGCAGTATTTGGATTTCAGGTCATAGCCACACCCTGATTCAGAAGGCGGTGTTAAAAGCCCTCCAATCATCAGCTGAATTAGATCGTCTTGCTTTAGCCCACACTGCTTTCCGTTTCCTTCTGATTTCAGCCAGTTCATCAGAGAACCATCCCTTCATTCTGTATTGGTGGCTTGTAAATGTGAACTTTGTAGAGGTGTGGAGTGTCAGGGGTTCTATGTACAGTGGACCAGGACAGGGGACCAGGACAGGGGTACAGGGGACCAGGACAGGGGTACAGGGGACCAGGACAGGGGTACAGGGGAACAGCACAGGGGTACAGGGGAACAGGACAGGGGTACAGGGGCCCAGGACAGGGGTACAGGGGCCCAGGACAGGGGTACAGGGGCCCAGCACAGGGGTACAGGGGAACAGCACAGGGGTACAGGGGAACAGCACAGGGGACCAGGACAGGGGCCCAGGACAGGGGTACAGGGGACCGGTACAGGGGACCAGGGGACAGGGGTACAGGGGACCAGGACAGGGGTACAGGGACCAGGACAAGGGACCAGGACCAGGGGACAGGGGTACAGGGGACCAGGACAGGGGTACAGGGGACCAGGACAGGGACCCAGGACAGGACCAGGACAGGGGTACAGGGGACCAGGACAGGGACAGGGGACCAGGACAGGGGTACAGGGGACCAGGACAGGGGACAGGGGACCAGGACAGGGGTACAGGGACCAGGACAGGGGTACAGGGGACCAGGGACCAGGACAGGGGTACAGGGGCCCAGGACAGGGGCACAGGGGACCAGGACAGGGGCACAGGGGACCAGGACAGGGGTACAGGGGACCAGGACAGGGGTACAGGGGACCAGGACAGGGGTCTTGGGTCAAACTGTATATATATATATATATGAGATATATAACAGGTTATGACGCTGGGTGTCAAGTAAAGTGGTAACCAATATTCTTGGTTCTGGAAAATATATTTCACAGCGGTTTTGAGAATTGTACCATCTTATTTTGTTACAAAATGAAATTAGACAAACTTAGTTTTAGCAACCAGGAAATGGAGGAGCAATTTCTGCAAAGTGCAACTTTATTTATTTAACTATTGGGCCAATAAAGGTGTACATAATTTTATAAATTATCTCTCTCTCTCTATCTCTCCCTCCTGTTTAACCTCTCCTCTCTGTCCTCTCCCTCTCTCTCTCTGTCTCTCCCTCCTGTTTAACCTCTCCTCTCTGTCCTCTCCCCAGGTAAAGAACATCTTGTTCCACTCTGTGAAGGATGCATTGACGTCGCTGAGGAGGTACAGCCAGGAGGAGGAAGAGAACTCCTGACCCGTAGTCCCCCTGGCTCCTCCCTCTCTGGCTCCTCCCTCTCTGGCTCCTCCCTCTCTGGCGCCTCCCTCTCTGGCGCCTCCCTCTCTGGCGCCTCCCTCTCTGGCGTCTCCCTCTCTGAGACCTCCCTCTCTGAGACCTCCCTCTCTGAGACCTCCCTCTCTGAGACCTCCCTCTCTGAGACCTCCCTCTCTGAGACATCTTCCTTCAGCCTGGAACAGATATATACACACTGACACTAACCACAACAGCAGAACACATTACAACACACTAAAACTACATGTTACTGACCAGCATCACTACACAGCATCAGGATACTGACCACAGCAGCATCACCACCCAGCATCAGGATACTGACCACAGCAGCATCGCTACCACAGCATCAGGATACTGACCATAGCAGCATCACCACCCAGCATCAGGTTACTGACCACAGCAGCATCGCTACCACAGCATCAGGATACTGACCATAGCAGCATCACCACCCAGCATCAGGTTACTGACCACAGCAGCATCGCTACCACAGCATCAGGATACTGACCATAGCAGCATCACCACCCAGCATCAGGTTACTGACCACAGCAGCATCACTACCACAGCATCAGGATACTGACCATAGCAGCATCACCACCCAGCATCAGGATACTGACCACAGCAGCATCACCACCCAGCATCAGGATACTGACCACAGCAGCATCACCACCCAGCATCAGGTTACTGACCACAGCAGCATCACCACCCAGCATCAGGATACTGACCACAGCAGCATCACTACCCAGCATCAGGATACTGACCATAGCAGCATCACCACCCAGCATCAGGATACTAACCACAGCAGCATCGCTACCACAGCATCAGGATACTGACCACAGCAGCATCACTACCCAGCATCAGGATACTAACCACAGCAGCATCACTACCCAGCATCAGGATACTGACCACAGCAGCATCACTACCCAGCATCAGGATACTGACCATAGCAGCATCACCACCCAGCATCAGGATACTGACCATAGCAGCATCACTACACAGCATCAGGATACTAACCACAGCAGCATCACTACCCAGCATCAGGATACTGACCACAGCAGCATCACGACCCAGCATCAGGATACTGACCACAGCAACATCACCACCCAGCATCAGGATACTGACCATAGCAGCATCACTACCCAGCATCAGGATACTGACCATAGCAGCATCACCACCCAGCATCAGGATACTGACCATAGCAGCATCACCACCCAGCATCACGATACTGACCATAGCAGCATTACTACCCAGCATCAGGATACTGACCACAGCAGCATCACTACCCAGCATCAGGATACTGACCATAGCAGCATCGCCACCCAGCATCAGGATACTGACCACAGCAGCATCACCACCCAGCATCAGGATACTGACCACAGCAGCATCACTACCCAGCATCAGGATACTGACCACAGCAGCATCACTACCCAGCATCAGGATACTGACCACAGCAGCATCGCCACCACAGCATCAGGATACTGACCACAGCAGCATCGCCACCACAGCATCAGGAGAACTGAGTTCAGTAGAATCTGGTCTCACAGCTCTGACTGCTGTTCTGGAACCTTCTGTTCTCTGTTTGTTCCTGTTTTCCTTTTGTTTGTTTAGTTCATTTTTTTCTTTCAAACTGTTGTATATTGTTTCTGTGAAAATGATGTATTTATTTTATAGGAGTTGTAAATGCGATGATGTTCTAGATCAAATGTAAATGTGACTTGTACAGTTTGCTAAATGATGAGTTGTGAGACGGATGCCGTTTCCTACATTGAGACAGTTACTGTGAGAGGAAACAGACTTCAGCTGTCGCCGAGACCTCTGGGAGTCGCTGCTGAATTCGTCCTCATGCCATATCTTTTAAAAACGAACTGCCAAACAATTCTATTGTATGAAACCGTGTACAGTTGTATTATGTAAAAAAAGACTAAATGAATAATACACTTCAGCATTTTATTAAGAAGTATTCACTGTAAAATGGAGACATTTACACACAAAAAATAATTTATTCAAATTTTGAAGTTTAAACGATAACAATTGTGTAAATATATACATATATACATTCACTGATGTATTTTTTAAAACATGGCTTGCTTCAATTTGTAATTTTAAAAGTGCAAGTGTTATATGCTTTGTACATTGAAGTTCAAAGGGGTTTTACATTTTCCATTAAAATGGATTCATCAAAGTATGTCTGTGCTGTGTCTTATTGCAGGTATTCCCAAACTGGGGTGTGTCTTATTGCAGGTATTCCCAAACTGGGGTGTGTCTTATTGCAGGTATTCCCAAACTGGGGTATGTCTGTGCTGTGTCTTATTGCAGGTATTCCCAAACTGGGGTGTGTCTTATTGCAGGTATTCCCAAACTGGGGTATGTCTGTGCTGTGTCTTATTGCAGGTATTCCCAAACTGGGGTTTGTCTGTGCTGTGTCTTATTGCAGGTATTCCCAAACTGGGGTTTGTCTGTGCTGTGTCTTATTGCAGGTATTCCCAAACTGGGGTTTGTCTGTGCTGTGTCTTATTGCAGGTATTCCCAAACTGGGGTTTGTCTGTGCTGTGTCTTATTGCAGGTATTCCCAAACTGGTGTGTCTTATTGCAGGTATTCCCAAACTGGGGTGTGTCTTATTGCAGGTATTCCCAAACTGTGCTGTGTCTTATTGCAGGTATTCCCAAACTGGGGTGTGTCTTATTGCAGGTATTCCCAAACTGTCTTATTGCAGGTATTCCCAAACTGGGGGGTGTGTCTTATTGCAGGTATTCCCAAACTGGGGTGTGTCTTTATTGCAGGTATTCCCAAACTGGGGTGTGTCTTATTGCAGGTATTCCCAAACTGGGGTGTGTCTTATTGCAGGTATTCCCAAACTGGGGTGTGTCTTATTGTATTCCCAAACTGGGGTGTGTCTTATTGCAGGTATTCCCAAACTGGGGTGTGTCTTATTGCAGGTATTCCCAAACTGGGGTGTGTCTTATTGCAGGTATTCCCAAACTGGGGTGTGTCTTATTGCAGGTATTCCCAAACTGGGGTGTGTCTGCAGGTATTCCCAAACTGGGTGTGTCTTATTGCAGGTATTCCCAAACTGGGGTGTGTCTTATTGCAGGTATTCCCAAACTGGGGTGTGTCTTGTGTATTCCCAAACTGGGGTGTGTCTTATTGCAGGTATTCCCAAAACTGTGCTGTGTCTTATTGCAGGTATTCCCAAACTGGGGCTGTGTCTTATTGCAGGTATTCCCAAACTGGGGTTTGTCTGTGCTGTGTCTTATTGCAGGTATTCCCAAACTGGTGTGTTTGCAGGTATTCCCAAACTGTGCTGTGTCTGCAGGTATTCCCAAACTGGGGTGGTCTTATTGCAGGTATTCCCAAACTGTGCTGTGTCTTATTGCAGGTATTCCCAAACTGGGGTTTGTCTGTGCTGTGTCTTATTGCAGGTATTCCCAAACTGGGGTGTGTCTTATTGCAGGTATTCCCAAACTGGGGTGTGTCTTATTGCAGGTATTCCCAAACTGGGGTGTGTCTTATTGCAGGTATTCCCAAACTGGGGTGTGTCTTATTGCAGGTATTCCCAAACTGGGGTGTGTCTTATCGCAGGTATTCCCAAACTGGGGTGTGTCTTATTGCAGGTATTCTCAAACTGGGGTGTGTCAAATGAAAATGTGATTTACATTTAAAAACAGTCTGTCGTTTACATACACCTTCGCCAAATACATTTGAACTCAGTTTTTCACAATTCCTGACATTTAATCCTAGTAAAAAATTCCCTGTCTTAGGTTAGTTAGGATCACCACTTCATTTAAGAATGTGAAATGTCAGAATAATAGCAGAGAGATTTATTTATTTCATCACGTTCCCGGTGGGTCAGAAGTTTACATACACTCAATTAATATTTGGTAGCATTGACTTTAAATTGTTTAACTTGGGTCAAACGTTTCAGGTAGCCTTCCACAAGCTTCCCACAATAAATTGGGTGAATTTTGGCCCATTCCTCCTGACAGAGCTGGTGTAACTGAGTCAGGTTTGTGGGCCTCCTTGCTCGAACACGTGAAGTGGGGTAGGCTTGGGCAAGTTGCTGTGGGGGGGTGCAGAGCTGTTGGCCGGGGTAGGGGTAGGCAAGTTGCTGTGGGGGGGTGCAGAGCTGTTGGCCGGGGTAGGGGTAGCCAAGGTAGAAAGCAAGGCCAGTCGTAGAAAACTGCTTATTGAAATTATCGGTGTTGACAGTGTTTCCTATCCTCAGTGCAGTGGGCAGCTGGGAGAACGTGCTCTTATTCTCTATGGACTTTACAGCGTCCCAAAACTTTTTGGAATTAGTGCTACAGGATGCAAATATCTGTTTGAAAAAGCTAGCCTTAGCATATTGGTTCCGGACTTCCCTGAAAGGTTGCATATCACGGGGGCTATTCCATGCTAATGCAGAACGCCACAGGATGTTTTTGTGCTGGTCAAGGGCAGACAAGTCTGGGTAATACTCCAGATGCAGTCACACCCCTAAGAACAAAAAACATTTGTCACAAGAAACTAGCTCCCTGGTATACAGGTTTAGATATCATGTTGGTAAGATATCAGTTCGTCTCTGTGGATGGTTTGTCCTCTGACAAATCAATTGTACGTTTCGGTGTTCCTCAAGGTTTTAGGACCACTATTGTTTTCATTATATATTCTAACTCTTGTGTTTCCGAATGACATCACCAATGTCAATGTTCACTGCTATGCGGACGGACACACAGCTGTACATTTTGATGAAACAGGGCAAAGCCTCAATTTCCTACCCTGGAAGCCTGTGTTTCAGACATAAGGAAGTGGATGGCTGCAAATGTTCTACTCGGATAAAACAGAGATGCTTGTTCTAGGTCCCAAGAAACAAAGAGATCTTCTGTTGAATCTGACAATTAATCTTAATGGTTGTACAGTCGTCTCAAATAAAACTGTGAAGTACCTCGGCGTTACTCTGGACCCTGATCTCTCTTTTGACGAACGTATCGAGACTGTTTCAAGGACAGCTTTATTCCATCTACGTAACACTGCAAAAATCTTTTGGTCAAAAGATGAAAAGCTAATCCATGTTTTTGTTGCTTCTAGGTTAGACTACTGCAATGCTCTACTTTCCGGCTACCCGGATAAAGCACTAAATAAACTTCAGTTAGTTCTAAATACGGCTGCTAGAATCCTGACTAGAACTAAAAAATGTGATCATATTACTCCAGTGCTAGCCTCCCTACACTGGTTTCCTGTTAAGGCAAGGGCTGATTTCAAGGTTTTACTGCTAACCTACAAAGCATTACATGGGCTTGCTCCTACCCATCTCTCTGATTTGGTCCTGCCGTACCTACACGTACGCTACGGTCACAAGACGCAGGCCTCCTTACTGGGGTAGCTGGAGGCAGGGCTTTCTCCTATAGAGCTCCATTTTTATGGAACGGTCTGCCTACCCATGTCAGAGACGCAGACTCGGTCTCAACCTTTAAGTCTTTACTGAAGACTCATCTCTTCAGTAGGCCCCAGGGGTGTGAAGGTGAACGGCAAGGAACTGGTGCGACGAACCCCCCCATGTCGTCTCTGCCTGGCCGGCTCCCCTCTCTTCACTGGGATCCTCTGACCCTTTTACAGGGACTGAGTCACTGGCTTACTGGTGCTCTTCCATACCGTCCCTAGGAGGGGGCTGAGTCACTGGCTTAGTGGTGCTCTTCCATGCCGTCCCTAGGAGGGGGCTGAGTCACTGGCTTACTGGTGCTCTTCCATGCCGTCCCTAGGAGGGGGCTGAGTCACTGGCTTAGTGGTGCTCTTCCATGCCGTCCCTAGGAGGGGGTTGAGTCGCTGACTTAGTGGTGCTCTTCCATGCCGTCCCTAGGAGGGGGCTGAGTCACTGGCTTAGTGGTGCTCTTCCATATACCGTCCCTAGGAGGGGGTTGAGTCTGACTTAGTGGTGCTCTTCCATGCCGTCCCTAGGAGGGGGTTGAGTCACTGACTTAGTGGTGCTCTTCCATGCCGTCCCTAGGAGGGGGCTGAGTCACTGGCTTAGTGGTGCTCTTCCGTCACGTCCCTAGGAGGGGGTTGAGTCACTGGCTTAGTGGTGCTCTTCCATGCCGTCCCTAGGAGGGGGCTGAGTCACTGGCTTAGTGGTGCTCTTCCATATACCGTCCCTAGGAGGGGGTTGAGTCGCTGACTTAGTGGTGCTCTTCCATGCCGTCCCTAGGAGGGGGTTGAGTCACTGACTTAGTGGTGCACTTCCATGCCGTCCCTAGGAGGGGGCTGAGTCACTGGCTTAGTGGTGCTCTTCCGTGCCGTCCCTAGGAGGGGGTTGAGTCACTGACTTAGTGGTGCTCTTCCGTGCCGTCCCTAGGAGGGGGCTGAGTCACTGGCTTAGTGGTGCTCTTCCGTGCCGTCCCTAGGAGGGGGTTGAGTCACTGACTTAGTGGTGCTCTTCCGTGCCGTCCCTAGGAGGGGGTTGAGTCACTGGCTTAGTGGTGCTCTTCCATGCCGTCCCTAGGAGGGGGTTGAGTCACCGACGTGATCTTCACGTCAGATTTTTCGCCCCCTTGCAGGAAAAAGCTGTTTCAGGTGTTTGAAAAATGCTTAATTCTTCAAGTTCCGGACAGGGAAAGCAGTCCAGAGGGGTTAGTTATTGGTGAGAGTTCAGAGGCTAACACCTTCGTCTCTCATATCTATTCATCTCCTCCTCCGGCAATGTGAGAGTTCAGAGGCTAACACCTTGGTCTCTCATATCTATTCATCTCCTCCTCCGGCAACGTGAGAGTTCAGAGGCTACCACCTTGGTCTCTCATATCTATTCATCTCCTCCTCCGGCAACATGTGCCACGTTCATGATTTCCATCGAAGCCCCTTCCATGATTTGGAGATGTATTTCAATAACAACATTGAATGGGAGTTATTTGACATGTATTGTTCTACTCAATACTAGAAGAAGCCCCCCCTTCAAGATGTAATATCCGTTTTATACCACTAGATGTCACTATTACACAGCTTTACTGAAACTAGTCCGTTATACACCGAGACAGACAGATATAGGTGAGTCCTCTCTCTATTGGAGGATCTCAACATTTCCTCCCCTTTGACCTTCTTGTCCAATGTGGTTTGAAAAGGAGGCAATGAAATGCAATTAAGATTCTCCTATGGAGCCTGGATCTTGTTTTCTTGGTACACTATAGATACAAAAGCTATTTCCGCCACTACCGTTGCTGACAGGTGTATAAAATAAAGCACACCGCCATGCAATCTCCATAGACAAATACTGGCGAATATCACCTGCCCCGATGCATAGTGCCTACAGTCAAACTTGGTGGAGGAGGTGGGGCTAGGCCCATTTTAGTTCCAGTGAAGTTAAATCTTAACGCTACAGCATACATTGACATTCTAGATGATTCAGTGCTTCCAACTTTGGGGAAGGCCATTTCCTTATCGTGCCCAAAGCAAGGTCCATACAGAAATGGTTTGTCGAGATCGGTGTGGAAGAACTTGACTGGCCTGCACAGAGCCCTGACCTCAACCCCATCGGGCCTAATTGCCCAACCTCACTAATGCTCTTGTGGCTGACTGGAAGCAAGTCCCCGCAGATTTTTATTTAACTAGGCAAGTCAGTTAAGAACAAATTCTTATTTTCAATGACTGCCTAGGAACAGTGGGTTAACTGCCTGTTCAGGGGCAGAACGACAGATTTGTACTTTGTCAGCTCAGGGATTCGAACTTGCAACCTTTCGGTTACTAGTCCAACGCTCTAACCACTAGGCTACCCTGCCGCCCCGACTTGCTTCTATTCAGCCACAACAGCATCAGTGAGGTCGGGCACTGATGTTGGGCGATTAGGCCTGGCTCGCAGACGGCATTCCAATTCATCCCTGTTCCAACATCTAGTGGAAAGCCTTCCCAGAAGAGTGGAGGCTGTTCTAACATCTAGTGGAAAGCCTTCCCAGAAGAGTGGAGGCTGTTCCAACATCTAGTGGAAAGCCTTCCCAGAAGAGTGGAGGCTGTTCCAACATCTAGTGGAAAGCCTTCCCAGAAGAGTGGAGGCTGTTCCAACATCTAGTGGAAAGCCTTCCCAGAAGAGTGGAGGCTGTTCCAACATCTAGTGGAAAGCCTTCCCAGAAGAGTGGAGGCTGTTCCAACATCTAGTGGAAAGCCTTCCCAGAAGAGTGGAGGCTGTTATAGCAGCAATGTTCTAACATCTAGTGGAAAGCCTTCCCAGAAGAGTGGAGGCTGTTCCAACATCTAGTGGAAAGCCTTCCCAGAAGAGTGGAGGCTGTTCCAACATCTAGTGGAAAGCCTTCCCAGAAGAGTGGAGGCTGTTATAGTTAGGCTGTTATAGCAGCAATGTTCTAACATCTAGTGGAAAGCCTTCCCAGAAGAGTGGAGGCTGTTCCAACATCGAGTGGAAAGCCTTCCCAGAAGAGTGGAGGCTGTTCCAACATCTAGTGGAAAGCCTTCCCAGAAGAGTGGAGGCTGTTATAGCATCTAGTGGAAGGCCTTCCCAGAAGAGTGGAGGCTGTTCCAACATCTAGTGGAAAGCCTTCCCAGAAGAGTGGAGGCTGTTATAGCAGCAATGTTCCAACATCTAGTGGAAAGTCTTCCCAGAAGAGTGGAGGCTGTTACAGCAGCAATGTTCCAACATCTAGTGGAAAGTCTTCCCAGAAGAGCGGAGGCTGTTCCAACATCTAGTGGAAAGTCTTCCCAGAAGAGTGGAGGCTGTTATAGCAGCAATGTTCCAACATCTAGTGGAAAGTCTTCCCAGACGAGTGGAGGCTGTTACAGCAGCAATGTTCCTACATCTAGTGGAAAGTCTTCCCAGAAGAGCGGAGGCTGTTCCAACATCTAGTGGAAAGTCTTCCCAGAAGAGTGGAGGCTGTTATAGCAGCAATGTTCCAACATCTAGTGGAAAGTCTTCCCAGACGAGTGGAGGCTGTTACAGCAGCAATGTTCCTACATCTAGTGGAAAGTCTTCCCAGAAGAGTGGGAGGCTGTTCCAACATCTAGTGGAAAGTCTTCCCAGAAGAGTGGAGGCTGTTATAGCAGCAATGTTCCAACATCTAGTGGAAAGTCTTCCTAGAAGAGTGGAGGCTGTTACAGCAGCAATGTTCCTACATCTAGAGGAAAGCCTTCCCAGAAGAGTGGAGGCTGTTATAGCAGCAATGTTCCTACATCTAGAGGAAAGCCTTCCCAGAAGAGTGGAGGCTGTTATAGCAGCAATGTTCCTACATCTAGAGGAAAGCATTCCCAGAAGAGTGGAGGCTGTTATAGCAGCAATGTTCCAACATCTAGTGGAAAGTCTTCCCAGAAGTGGAGGCTGTTATAGCAGCAATGTTCCAACATCTAGTGGAAAGCCTTCCCAGAAGAGTGGAGGCTGTTCCAACATCTAGTGGAAAGCCTTCCCAGAAGAGTGGAGGCTGTTATAGCAGCAATGTTCCAACATCTAGTGGAAAGTCTTCCCAGAAGAGTGGAGGCTGTTACAGCAGCAATGTTCCTACATCTAGTGGAAAGTCTTCCCAGAAGAGCGGAGGCTGTTCCAACATCTAGTGGAAAGCCTTCCCAGAAGAGTGGAGGCTGTTCCAACATCTAGTGGAAAGCCTTCCCAGCAGTGGAGGCTGTTCCAACATCTAGTGGAAAGCCTTCCCAGAAGAGTGGAGGCTGTTCCAACATCTAGTGGAAGCCTTCCCAAAGAGTGGAGGCTGTTATAGCAGCAATGTTCTAACATCTAGTGGAAAGCCTTCCCAGAAGAGTGGAGGCTGTTATAGCAGCAATGTTCCAACATCTAGTGGAAAGCCTTCCCAGAAGAGTGGAGGCTGTTATAGCAGCAATGTTCCTACATCTAGTGGAAAGTCTTCCCAGAAGAGTGGAGGCTGTTATAGCAGCAATGTTCCAACATCTAGTGGAAAGCCTTCCCAGAAGAGTGGAGGCTGTTATAGCAGCAATGTTCTAACATCTAGTGGAAAGCCTTCCCAGAAGAGTGGAGGCTGTTCCAACATCTAGTGGAAAGCCTTCCCCAAAGAGTGGAGGCTGTTATAGCAGCAATGTTCTAACATCTAGTGGAAAGCCTTCCCAGAAGAGTGGAGGCTGTCCCAACATCTAGTGGAAAGCCTTCCCCAAAGAGTGGAGGCTGTTCCAACATCTAGTGGAAAGCCTTCCCAGAAGAGTGGAGGCTGTTATAGCAGCAATGTTCTAACATCTAGTGGAAAGCCTTCCCAGAAGAGTGGAGGCTGTTCCAACATCTAGTGGAAAGTCTTCCCAGAAGAGTGGAGGCTGTTACAGCAGCAATGTTCCAACATCTAGTGGAAGTCTTCCCAGAAGAGTGGAGGCTGTTATAGCAGCAATGTTCCTACATCTAGTGGAAAGCCTTCCCAGAAGAGTGGAGGCTGTTATATCAGCAATGTTCCAACATCTAGTGGAAAGTCTTCCCAGAAGAGTGGAGGCTGTTACAGCAGCAATGTTCCTACATCTAGTGGAAAGTCTTCCCAGAAGAGCGGAGGCTGTTATAGCAGCAATGTTCCAACATCTAGTGGAAAGCCTTCCCAGAAGAGTGGAGGCTGTTATAGCAGCAATGTTCCAACATCTAGTGGAAAGTCTTAGTGGAGGCTGTTACAGCAGCAATGTTCCTACATCTAGTGGAAAGTCTTCCCAGAAGAGCGGAGGCTGTTCCAACATCTAGTGGAAAGCCTTCCCAGAAGAGTGGAGGCTGTTATAGCATGCAATGTTCCAACAGTCTATGTTCCTACATCTGGAAAGCCTTCCCAGAAGAGTGGAGGCTGTTATAGCAGCAATGTTCCAACATCTAGTGGAAAGTCTTCCCAGACGAGTGGAGGCTGTTATAGCAGCAATGTTCCAACATCTAGTGGAAAGCCTTCCCAGAAGAGTGGAGGCTGTTATAGCAGCAATGTTCCAACATCTAGTGGAAAGCCTTCCCAGAAGAGTGGAGGCTGTTCCAACATCTAGTGGAAAGCCTTCCCAGAAGAGTGGAGGCTGTTCCAACATCTAGTGGGAAGCCTTCCCAGAAGAGTGGAGGCTGTTATAGCAGCAATGTTCCTACATCTAGTGGAAAGCCTTCCCAGAAGAGTGGAGGCTGTTCCAACATCTAGTGGAAAGCCTTCCCAGAAGAGTGGAGGCTGTTATAGCAGCAATGTTCCTACATCTAGTGGAAGGCCTTCCCAGAAGAGTGGAGGCTGTTATAGCAGCAATGTTCCTACATCTAGAGGAAAGCCTTCCCAGAAGAGTGGAGGCTGTTACAGCAGCAATGTTCCTACATTTAGAGGAAAGCCTTCCCAGAAGAGTGGAGGCTGTTATAGCAGCAAAGAGACCAACTCCATACTAATACCCATGGTTTTGGTCAGGGAGTGTATATCAGTCTCACCGCATGAAAAAAATCCACACATCTGTCATTTTTAATATCTTAACAATCATATACATACAGCTCGTACCATCATTCATGCATCACCAAGTGGACATGTTCTCCATCATGAGATTGGACTGATGGAGATTTACATCACAAATACAAATCCTTCTGATGCACCTGATTACTGTTGTAAACCGACATGAAGAAAACACGCTGAATAACACCGTATCTCCTGACTAAAGCCGCATCAACGCTGTCGTTATATATAGTCGTACATAATGAGATCAGTCAGGCGCGTCTGGCACTAGTAGATTACTTCTGGTTAGTGTGTTTATTGAATAGAAGATAAATGTCCGTTCAGGAAGTATTCAGACCCTTTTTCCACCTAACAGCCTTATTCTAAAATGGATTCAATTCATCAATGCCCCAGCATGACAAAGTGAAAACAGGTTTAGACATTTTTGCAAATGTATTAAAATAAGTAAATAAGGTATTGTTTTAAGTCCCCAAATACAGGTGAGCCAAGCTTGAAGCGTCATATCCAAGAAGACTCTAGGCTGGTATCGCTGCCAAAGGGGCTTCAGAGTACTGAGTAAAGGGGCTTCAGAGTACTGAGTAAAGGGTCTGAATATTTCAGTTTAGTTTTTTTATACATTTTCTAAAATAAAACATTTACTTTTTGCTTTGTCATAATGGAGTGTTGTCTGTAGATTGAGGGGGGAAAGATTGAGTGTTGTCTGTAGATTGAGGGGGGAAAGATTGAGTGTTGTCTGTAGATTGAGGGGGAAAGATTGAGTGTTGTCTGTAGATTGAGGGGGAAAGATTGAGTGTTGTCTGTAGATTGAGGGGGAAAGATTGAGTGTTGTCTGTAGATTGAGGGGGAAAGATTGAGTGTTGTCTGTAGATTGAGGGGGAAAGTTGAGTGTTGTCTGTAGATTGAGGGGGAAAGATTGAGTGTTGTCTGTAGATTGAGGGGGAAAGATTGAGTGTTGTCTGTAGATTGAGGGGGAAAGATTGAGTGTTGTCTGTAGATTGAGGGGGAAAGATTGAGTGTTGTCTGTAGATTGAGGGGGAAAGATTGAGTGTTGTCTGTAGATTGAGGGGGAAAGATTGAGTGTTGTCTGTAGATTGAGGGGGAAAGATTGAGTGTTGTCTGTAGATTGAGGGGGAAAGATTGAGTGTTGTCTGTAGATTGAGGGGGAAAGATTGAGTGTTGTCTGTAGATTGAGGGGGAAAAGATTGAGTGTTGTCTGTAGATTGAGGGGGAAAGATTGAGTGTTGTCTGTAGATTGAAAGATTGAGTGTTGTCTGTAGGGGAAAGATTGAGTGTTGTCTGTAGATTGAGGGGGAAAGATTGAGTGTTGTCTGTAGATTGAGGGGGAAAGATTGAGTGTTGTCTGTAGATTGAGGGGGAAAGATTGAGTGTTGTCTGTAGATTGAGGGGGAAAGATTGAGTGTTGTCTGTAGATTGAGGGGGAAAGATTGAGTGTTGTCTGTAGATTGAGGGGAAAAGATTGAGTGTTGTCTGTAGATTGAGGGGGAAAAGATTGAGTGTTGTCTGTAGATTGAGGGGGAAAGATTGAGTGTTGTCTGTAGATTGAGGGGGAAAGATTGAGTGTTGTCTAGATTGAGGGGGAAAAGATTGAGTGTTGTCTGTAGATTGAGGGGGAAAAGATTGAGTTGTCTGTAGATTGAGGGGGAAAAGATTGAGTGTTGTCTGTAGATTGAGTGTTGTCTGTAGATTGAGGGGAAAAGATTGAGTGTTGTCTGTAGATTGAGGGGGAAAGATTGAGTGTTGTCTGTAGATTGAGGGGGAAAGATTGAGTGTTGTCTGTAGATTGAGGGGGAAAGATTGAGTGTTGTCTGTAGATTGAGGGGGAAAGATTGAGTGTTGTCTGTAGATTGAGGGGGAAAGATTGAGTGTTGTCTGTAGATTGAGGGGGAAAGATTGAGTGTTGTCTGTAGATTGAGGGGGGAAAGATTGAGTGTTGTCTGTAGATTGAGGGGGGAAAGATTGAGTGTTGTCTGTAGATTGAGGGGGGAAAGATTGAATCCATTTTAGAATAAGGCTGTAACGTAACAAAATGTGGAGAAAGTTGAAGGGTCTGAATACATTCTGAATGCCCTGTATTACACACTGGGATTCACACTGCTACACTGGAGACACAATGAATCCACATTCTGCATATTATAGAATCAAGCAAAAGAAAACAGTTACCTGAAAATGTCATTTGTGTGGTTTGTTCCACAAATCAACAACTTAGTGATTACAGTACAAATTAAACTAGAGATTTATCTAGTGTAAGTCCACGTGGTACCGAACCTCTCAGACACTGGAGAGACCAAGGCCCTATGGGTCCTGGTGTAAAGTAGTGCTCAACATGGGGAATAGAGGATGATTTCAGTCCTCTCCCAGAGCACCTTGTCCTGGAGACACTACGAAGAGAAACAGTTCACACTGCTGGGGGACTTTCATACTGAGACAGAGGACAATGGAGCCTGATCCCAGGTCTGTTTGTGTCATCATGTGAACTCCTTGTCTTGCCAAACACATCTGGGACCAAGCTAATGAGTGTTGTCTGCATAGCCAGAGTCCAGTGAAGCAGGGAATGCAGACTGTTGTTATTGCTGAGTTTGGTATCTCTATTATCCAAACCGATACACCTCTACCCGGATCTCTAGACCAATGACGGAAACAAACACCTGACTATGATCTCGACTAGAACAGAAATGTTAAAAACTGACCCCCAAGCAGTTGTCCTTCTCCGTAAGGCAAATTAAAAGTGACGAGGCTCTACGCTTGTTTTCATTTATTAAGAAACATTTAAATGCCAAAGAAACAAACGTTGCATTGAAAGACAAACACCATTCAGCTTTAACATCTAAACTTCAGCTCCTTCACAGGTTGTTGGTAAAAAATGATGAGGATGAAGAGGGGATGAAGGAAAGGTGAGAGGATTTAAACTGCAGGTTCACTCAGTGATACTCTTCTCTACTAGGGCTGCAGAATTCCGGGAACCTTCAATAAATTACCTAGTTTTACAGAAATCCTGGTTTGGAAGTTTCCCAGGAATAAGCAGAGAATCCGGAAGCATCCAACCAGGTTTTCATTTAAAAGTTCTTGGTATTCTGCAGCCTTACTCTCCCCACCAGACATCTGGCAGACAGCTGGTGGGGCTCAACACAACAACACATCAACACTCACACACTATGGATGTAGAGGCTCAAAGAGGCTCCACTGCAGTGGCTGTCATGTCGTCCCTGGTGGGTATCAGAGGGTCATCATGTCATCCCTGGTGGGTATCAGAGGGTCAGTAGGTCATCCCTGGTGGGTATCAGAGGGTCAGTAGGTCATCCCTGGTGGGTATCAGAGGGTCAGTAGGTCATCCCTGGTGGGTATCAGAGGGTCAGTAGGTCATCCCTGGTGGGTATCAGAGGGTCAGTAGGTCGTCCCTGGTGGGTATCAGAGGGTCAGTAGGTCGTCCCTGGTGGGTATCAGAGGGTCAGTAGGTCGTCCCTGGTGGGTATCAGAGGGTCAGTAGGTCGTCCCTGGTGGGTATCAGAGGGTCAGTCAGGTCGTCCCTGGTGGGTATCAGAGGGTCAGTAGGTCATCCCTGGTGGGTATCAGAGGGTCAGTAGGTCGTCCTGGTGGGTATCAGAGGGTCAGTAGGTCGTCCCTGGTGGGTATCAGAGGGTCAGTAGGTCGTCCCTGGTGGGTATCAGAGGGTCAGCAGGTCGTCCCTGGTGGGTATCAGAGGGTTAGCAGGTCGTCCCAGTCAACCAATCAGGGCCTCCAGATATAGAGGCCTGTTATCAAAGCAGGGAGATCACTGATGATGGTCACCTCCCTTTTGACTTCATTTCAGACATTTTCAAAGGCACAATTTCTGCAAAGAGTTTGTTTTTTTGTGTGTGTGAACGAGATGTAGTACCCACTAGTAGAGACACTGAGGAGACAGACAGAACTTGGAGAAATGACCTTTACCAACTTGTCACGGTGACCATTTGTGGTTGCTATCTAGTGCCTGAGGCCACCGACCAATCAAACACTTTTATTGAGATTTGCCAGCTTTCTTCCAGTCCAGTCTGGACAGTCTCTCTTTAGAGAGGCTTCCTTTAGTTAGTTAGTACTGGGCTGTCTGTCCGCCTGTCTCATCACAGCTTGTCGTCTCTGTCCAGCAGCGCCTGCAGTTCGTGCTGGATGTCCTCGGGGAGCTCCAGGGCAGGCAGGTCATCCAGAGAGATGTCCTGGGTGGGCATCTCCAGAGGGGGCAGGTTAGGTATGGAGATGTCCTTGTTCCTCCTCTCCTCTGACTGGGGAAGAACCCACAGCTCTGATTTCTCCAGTAAGTCTGTGTCCGCTGCATCCCTCTTCAGCCGGATGTTCTCCCCTCGCAGGCGCTTGTTGTCCTGGGTCAGTTTCTCGTTCTCTCCCAGCAGAATGTCTATGTGGCGCCGCAGGCTGGCAATGGTGGTCTGCTGCTCCTCCAGACGGGTCTTATCATCCTTGTGGGCCTTGCTGCCGGGGCAGGGTGTGGGGGGAGGGGGGGAGCCCTTGTTCTTCAGGAGGTACAGCCAGGTGTCGTACTCCCTCTCTGGTGGCGGGGGCTCGTTGGTCACGAGGCCGGGGGGCTGGTCGGTAGAGGGGTGGCTCAGGAGGACCATGGGATTGCCCTCCTGTCTGGTCCTCTTCCACTTCTCCTCAATAAGCCGCTGCTGCTTCACGTGGCTGTCTCTCTGGAGCGCCATGGACAAGCCAGCCTGGAGGAGACAGACAGGCCTCAGGCACGACTCGACACCTCACTACAACACCTCACTACGACTCAACACTACAACACCTCACTACGACTCTGCTTCACGTGGCTGTCTCTCTGGAGCGCCATGGACAAGCCAGCCTGGAGGAGACAGACAGGCCTCAGGCACGACTCAACACCTCACCTCATTACAACACCTCACTACGACTCTGCTTCACGTGGCTGTCTCTCTGGAGCGCCATGGACAAGCCAGCCTGGAGGAGACAGACAGGCCTCAGGCACGACTCAACACCTCACTACGACTCGACACCTCACTACGACTCTGCTTCACGTGGCTGTCTCTCTGGAGCGCCATGGACAAGCCAGCCTGGAGGAGACAGACAGGCCTCAGGCACGACTCAACACCTCACTACAACACCTCACTACGACTCTGCTTCACGTGGCTGTCTCTCTGGAGCGCCATGGACAAGCCAGCCTGGAGGAGACAGACAGGCCTCAGGCACGACTCAACACACTACAACACCTCACTACGACTCTGCTTCACGTGGCTGTCTCTCTGGAGCGCCATGGACAAGCCAGCCTGGAGGAGACAGACAGGCCTCAGGCACGACTCAACAACACCTACAACACCTCACTACGACTCTGCTTCACGTGGCTGTCTCTGGAGCGCCATGGACAAGCCAGCCTGGAGGAGACAGACAGGCCTCAGGCACGACTCGACACACCTCACTACGACTCGACACCTCACCTCACTACGCCATGGACACCCACCTCAGGAGACACAGGCCTCACCTCACACGACTCGACACCTCACTACGACTCGACACCTCACCACGACTGACTCACCCCACTCCGACTCGACACTCACTCACCTCAATGACTCACTCAACCACCTCACTACGAAATGACTGACTCAACCACCTCACACGAAATGACTGACTCGACCACCTCACTCCGAAATGACTGACCACCACCTCACTACGAAATGACTCGACCACCTCACTACGAAATGACTGACTCGACCACCTCACTACGAAATGACTGACTCGACCACCTCACTACGAAAATGACTCAACCACCTCACTACGAAATGACTGACTCGACCACCTCACTACGAAATGACTCGACCACCTCACTACGAAATGACTCGACCACCTCACTACGAAATGACTCGACCACCTCACTACGAAATGACTCGACCACCTCACTACGAAATGACTCGACCACCTCACTACGAAATGACTCGACCACCTCACTACGAAATGACTCGACCACCTCACTACGAAATGACTCGACCACCTCACTACAACTGTAACATGGTATGCTTTATTCAAATAACCAAAGACAGAACTAAATATTGACAGACGTTTGGTCAATATTGACCAACAGCAGCCCAGGAGGACATGACTGAGGTCCAAGAATCTGACATTCCCTCCATCCCTCCCACAATACATGACACAACACCCTACTGAACCCAGTCTCACCTGTTCACATTCTGTTAACTTCATGGCTTCCCTCAGCAGCTCTGCAACACACACACACACACACACACACATTAAATACTAGGCTGATATTAAACATCTGTATCTTGAGCATAATATAGTATGACTGCATTCTAACAGCACAGTCTTTCTGTGCAGAATGACATTCAGATCACCCAGCTAGCTTCTACTGTCAGCTTCTTTATTTGTGTTGCAAACAAAGCAGACAACACTTCTCATAATGTTCTCACTATCTCTATGTCTTTAGTCTGTCAGACGCAGGCCCTGTACATAGTCTGTCAGACGCAGGCCCCCTACATAGTCTGTCAGACTGTCAGACGCAGGCCCGTACATAGTCTGTCAGACGCCGGCCCCGTACATAGTCTGTCAGACGCAGGCCCCCGTACATAGTCTGTCAGACGCAGGCCCCCGTACATAGTCTGTCAGACGCAGGCCCCCATAGTCTGTCAGACATAGTCTGTCAGACGCAGGCCCCGTACATAGTCTGTCTGTCAGACGCAGGCCCCCGTACATAGTCTGTCAGACGCAGGCCCCCCATAGTCGTCAGACATAGTCTGTCAGACGCAGGCCCCCGTACATAGTCTGTCAGACGCAGGCCCCCGTACATAGTCTGTCAGACGCAGGCCCCCGTACATAGTCTGTCAGACGCAGGCCCCCCCTGTCAGTACATAGTCTGTCAGACGCAGGCCCCCGTACATAGTCTGTGTCAGACGCAGGCCCCCGTACATAGTCTGTCAGACGCAGGCCCCCGTACATAGTCTGTCAGACGCAGGCCCCCGTACATAGTCTGTCAGACGCAGGCCCCCGTACATAGTCTGTCAGACATTGGGGTTGTTAGCTGATATAACTTTTGGATCACAAAATATTCTCCAAGGGCATGTTTATTATGCCCTGATGTCCCTGGAGACTGAACTGGCACACATGGAGAGGACACTCAACCCTCCACAACTCTCCTAAACCCTCCACTAAACACTCCTGAATGCGACTCCACAGCGCCGCAGAAGGCTACAGTACACAGAGCAGGAAATGGTTATTATTCTCCTGGTGACGACTGAGCAAATGGGTTTAATCCCAGATCACAATCTGTTAAAGGTCTGACATCTGTAAGGGAAGTTGAGGAAGTGGGTTGTGTGCCAGTTGTTTCAGTCTGACAGTAATTAATAGTCGATCTCTAAGATGTATCATTATTCACAGAATGGTGAACGAAAACAAGTTCAGTAGACTGATGACACACCTGCAGCTTTCCCATGGCAGGAAATAGCTTCTTCATATTTACCAGCTGCCAACAAGCGGTCTGCCTTCCTGGACTGCTGATGGGCCTGAGAGGAGATGTGGAGGGAGATTAAGGATTTATGCTTTTGAGAGAGATCTCATATTAGCCTTATCATCTTACCTACAAATGCACAAATCCTGCCCTGCCAGATAAGACGGTGAAGTACTTCTACACCATAGAAGTGCTGGCGAGAGAGGCTATCAGAAGGGTCTATCTGAGAAGTCCCATCAGTCCTAATTTCATGTCTGCACAAATAGGTGCACAGAAAATGTTTACTTCATGTCAGAACGAAACACAATAGCGTTAACTTGATGTTGGTAAAATGCCGTCATTTAAAGGAGTGATTATTATATTCTATGAGTCTAACTAGCTAATAAAACGCAGGGATAAAGGGAAAGGTCTCTTTGGCTTTTCTCGTCTGGTTCCTCTTTCACAATATGTTTACTTCTTTAGTTAGCTAGTTGCCTACTGCTTGTCACACATATATAAAGTTAGCTAGTTGCCTACTGCTTGTCACACATATATAAAGTTAGCTAGCTAGATACATGAGTTGACCAACTCCAGAATAAAGCTTTAGCTAGGTGAGCTATCAGGTATGGAGGAAGCTTATTTAGCTAGTTACCGTTCCCTAGCTAGTTGACTAGCTACAATCTTAGCTAGCTAAAGTGGACTATTGTTAGCCAGTTAGCTAAGTTAATATACAGCCAAAATCACAACATATCTGGCAAGCTAACAAACCTTGGCACTTTGCATTGGACATGAGAACAATCTAGAGGCTACAGAGTAAAGTGTTATAAACACCGAGGTCAATCAGCCCCTGGCTTTGTTTCCAGGATCACAACAAGGGGCTAACGTTGGCTAGGGATGTAGTTAGCTAGCTAGCCTGTTAGCCTACTAGATATTACAACATCAACAGAAACTTACGAGGTTAAGAGGACTGTCCACTACCTCCATATTCTTCAAGAGTAAAAACTACATGAAACGTCTTGAAGTCCCTCGCAGTCGGTCATCGGTGCTACTGTTTTATTCCCGAGACCAAATATTCGGGTTAATAAACCGGGCTGCTAAAATTAGAAAACGTTTAAAAATACAGGACAAATAGCGAGATAGCCAGCTAAACAAGGACATGCCTAGATGGGATACAGCTTTTGTCAAATTGTCGATAAAAGTATATTATTGTTTTGAATATCAGCTAAACCTACCTCTTTTCCTAGCCTTAACCTAATAATCCTAATCTGATGCGTTAATTATCCTAAACTGCGTAAAAAAATATTCTAAATCTGCTACAAAAAGTACATGTTGACAATAGCTGTATCCATTCTAGACTCAACCGCTAAACAAGGACAAATAACGCGATGACGTTACAATATACTTGACGTAATTTCCTCATTTCCGTTTCTGACGGCGACAACACAGATAGAACAATGAGACAGATATTTCACCGGATGTATAAATATGAAGAATCCGGTTGGATTTTCCACCCACTACCAAATATGGTGATGATAGGAAGCCTAGTGGCTGGCAGTGCGAGAAGATGTAGTGATATATATTTTGGCCGACATTCTGAAAATGTTATCATCAATCAAATCAAATTCATTTATAAAGCCCTTCTTACATCAGCTGATGTTACAAAGTGCTGTACAGAAACCCAGCCTAAAACTCCAAACAGCAAGCAATGCAGGTGTAGAAGCACGGTGGCAAGGAAAAACGCCCTAGAAAGGCCAAAACCTAGGAAGAAACCTAGAGAGGAACCAGGCTATGTGGGGTGGCCAGTCCTCTTCTGGCTGTGCCGGGTGGAGATTATAACAGAACATGGCCAAGATGTTCAAATGTTCATAGGTGACCAGCAAGGTCAAATAATAATAATCACAGTGGTTGTCGAGGGTGCAACAAGTCAGCACCTCAGGAGTAAATGTCAGTTGGCTTTTCATAGCCGATCATTCAGAGTATCTGTACCGCTCCTGCTGTCTCTAGAGAGTTGAAAACAGCAGGTCTATTAAACGTCTCCATGCAGTGTTCATTTTTTCCAAAAGTATAAATCTGTAACAAACCGAGTGGACTGTGTTTTGTAGACTTCACCCAAAGTTGATGGGTTATTTAGGAGTGGAAGGGTGAATTGAGTTACTGCAGAGTTGAGTTACTGCAGACGGCACTTCACAGAATAGGCGTTCCCTCACGCATATATGCAAATAAATGATAGAACGCGCCAACAGGATCTCACTAGCTCGTGCTTGGCTCTGCCCACCTCCTTGTTTGTTTCGCCCACTATGATTCATTTAGCTCCCATTGGAAACTAAAGTCTCTGGTCTATCTTGGGTTAGTTATAAAGAATCTTTGGCTACTTTCCAACATCTCACCACTAGAGGGAAACTGCGATTTATCAACATGTTGCCCGGTGTACTAAAGCAAAGATCGTCTATTATATTGACAAGATATTTGAGTGACCGCTCTAACAATGGAAATCCATGTCCTCAAAGATGGAAGGCAGGCGGTAGGAGGCGAGATCAAGTGGGACCATTCCAGCCAATAGGAGGGCAGATATACGTGTGAACAACAGGCCATAGACATACACGGAGGGCTCCTCTTTGTATCTGTGTCATTATTGAGTACCCCATTATGAGTCATTATTGAGTACCCCATTATGAGTCATAATACCCCAACAAACATATTGTTAACACCCGAAATGGGTTCCAATCGTTTTTCCACCCTTCATTTTTGCATTTGGGATTTTAGAACGACTTCATATAAGGTGTTTTGGTGTCGGCTCACCCCGCTATGACGTTTTGATAAAGTCTGAGTTTGGTGTCGGCTCACCCCGCTATGACGTTTTGATAAAGTCTGCGTTTGGTGTCGGCTCACCCCGCTATGACGTTTTGATAAGGTCTGCGTTTGGTGTCGGCTCGGCTCCCGCTATGACGTTTTGATAAGGTCTGCGTTTGGTGTCGGCTCACCCCGCTATGACGTTTTAATAAGGTCTGCGTTTGGTGTCGGCTCACCCCGCTATGACGTTTTGATAAGGTCTGCGTTTGGTGTCGGCTCACCCCGCTATGACGTTTTGATAAGGTCTGCGTTTGGTGTCGGCTCACCCCGCTATGACGTTTTAATAAGGTCTGCGTTTGGTGTCGGCTCACCCCGCTATGACGTTTTAATAACCGCACAAATCTCTCTTGGACAAGGTAACTGAATAAAATATATTTGTCTGTAATCCCCCCAAAATAAATGCTAATTAGTTGCTAATGTGGAGAATACAGAACTACCAGTGGTGGGAAAAGAACCCAGTTGTCAAACTGGAGTAAAAGTAAAGATGCCTTAATAGAAAATGACTCAAGTAAAAGTGGAAGTCACCCAGTAAAATACTGCTTGAGTCAAAGTATTTGGTTGTTAAATACACTTAAGTATCAACAGTAAATGTAATTGCTAAAATATACTTAAGTATCAACAGTAGAAGTAAAATATAAATAATTTCAAATTCCTTATATTAAGTAAAGCAGACGGCACCATTTTCCTGTTTTAAAAATGTACAGATAGCCAGGGGCACACTCCAACACTCACACATTGTTTACAAAAGATGCATTTGTGCTTAGTGAGTCCTCCAGATCAGAGGCAGTAGGGATGACCAGGTGTTCTCTGTTTAGAGAGTCCTCCAGATCAGAGGCAGTAGGGATGACCAGGTGTTCTCTGTTTAGTGAGTCCTCCAGATCAGAGGCAGTAGGGATGACCACGTGTTCTCTGTTTAGAGAGTCCTCCAGATCAGAGGCAGTAGGGATGACCAGGTGTTCTCTGTTTAGTGAGTCCTCCAGATCAGAGGCAGTAGGGATGACCACGTGTTCTCTGTTTAGAGAGTCCTCCAGATCAGAGGCAGTAGGGATGACCAGGTGTTCTCTGTTTAGTGAGTCCTCCAGATCAGAGGCAGTAGGGATGACCACGTGTTCTCTGTTTAGAGAGTCCTCCAGATCAGAGGCAGTAGGGATGACCAGGGATGTTCTCTGTTTAGAGAGTCCTCCAGATCTGTTTAGAGAGTCCTCCAGAGGCAGTGGGGATGACCACGTGTTCTCTGTTTAGAGAGTCCTCCAGATCAGAGGCAGTAGGGATGACCACGTGTTCTCTGTTTAGAGAGTCCTCCAGATCAGAGGCAGTAGGGATGACCACGTGTTCTCTTGATAAGTGCACAAATTTCACAATTGTCCTGTCCTGCTAAGCATTCAAAATGTAACAAGGACTTTGGGTTGTCAGGGAAAATGTATGGAGTAAAAAGTACAATCTTTTATTTAGGAATGTAGTGAAGTAAAAGTTTTAAAAATATATAAATAGTAAAGTGCAGATACCCCAAAAAACAATCTAAATAGTACTTTAAAGTATTTTTACTTCAGTACTTTACACCACTGGGGCTTGTGAAAATGAGCTAGAAAACCACTGACTGTAGTTACGTGTACAACACACATTATCTTCCTTACAAGTAAAAGGAAAACCAGCATAGGCTAACACGATGACTATTGTGACCTTTTTATTGACAAGTCTTTAGTAAGCTAGTCAGCTACTTTTTTTATGAGGTGATATGCTAGCTACCGTTAGCCCACCAGGAAGGGATATTTAGCTAGCTAGTAAACGTTAACTCATGGCAAGGTTAATTGGTTAGCTAGCATGTCAGAAAAGTCTGACTACACGAAAGGTGAACTAATGTTATCTAGCTAGCTAGCTAAATATTGCCTGGCGGGCTAGCTAGTTAGGCACCTTGGTTGGCTACTTAGCTACATTAGCTAAAGTTGGCATGCTCAATGTTGTCCCTATACAAAACACAGAAATGGTTTTGTTCCACGAGTGCATCTGTTGAACATGACTAATCAAATGACCTGTGAAGTCTGTTAGAAATGTCAGCAGGGATGGAAATTCAGCTAGCCTGAGGCTAGTAGACAATGAGCCAAACTAGCCTAACACGGGAGTGAAATTTTGCCTTTCAACATTGCATGCCACAGATTTAGGACTTGAATATAGAAATCGTTGTTCTGTTGGCCTGTGCCCAAAGTCCTTGTTACATCCTTATGTTGCATCCCTGCATGTCAGTCCCTCATCACTGTTGGTTCTCCTCAGTGACCTCACAGCTGAGGGTTTTAACTTTCCTCTTGAAAATTAGAAGTACAATCGTATAGCTCATCGCAATACTTCAGCTCTTCAGCAACCTTTCAGTTACAGGCCCAATGCTCTAACCACTAGACTACCTGCCGCCCCTACGCTCTAACTACTAGGCTACCTGCTCTAACCACTAGGCTACCTGCCGCCCCTACGCTCTAACCACTAGGCTACCTGCTCTAACCACTAGACTACCTGCCACCCCTACACTCTAACCACTAGCCTACCTGCCGTCCCTACACTCCAACCACTAGGCTACCTGCCGTCCCTACACTCTAACCACTAGGCTACCTGCCGTCCCTACACTCTAACCACTAGGCTACCTGCCGTCCCTACACTCTAACCACTAGGCTACCTGCCGTCCCTACACTCTAACCACTAGGCTACCTGCCGTCCCTACACTCTAACCACTAGGCTACCTGCCGTCCCTACACACTAACCACTAGGCTACCTGCCACCCCTACACTCTAACCACTAGCCTACCTGCCGTCCCTACACTCCAACCACTATGCTACCTGCCGTCCCTACACTCTAACCACTTGGCATCTTTCCGTCCATACTTGAGCTTTATCTAGTTGAGCATTCCAGATAGTTCCTCCATTCCAGATAGTTCCTCCATTCCAGATAGCTCCTCCATTCCAGATAGCTCCTCCATTCCAGATAGCTCCTCCATTCCAGATAGCTCCTCCATTCCAGATAGCTCCTCCATTCCAGATAGCTCCTCCATTCCAGATAGCTCCTCCATTCCAGATAGCTCCTCCATTCCAGATAGCTCCTCCATTCCAGATAGCTCCTCCATTCCAGATAGCTCCTCCATTCCAGATAGCTCCTCCATTCCAGATAGCTCCTCCATTCCAGATAGCTCCTCCATTCCAGATAGCTCCTCCATTCCAGATAGTTCCTCCATTCCAGATAGCTTCTCCATTCCAGATAGCTCCTCCATTCCAGATAGCTCCTCCATTCCAGATAGTTCCTCCATTCCAGATAGCTCCTCCATTCCAGATAGTTCCTCCTTTCCAGCAGAAATGTCTTATCCACATAGGATTGTAGATGTGCAGATAAACCCCAAACCCAGTTTATTTTACCGTTACTATAGTCAAGTCTGTGGGCTAAGGTATTTTAATATAGATTCCACCATTTTAATAATCAACTTAGCTAGCTAGTAAAGGTACCTTTTTGTTTTGTCTTTCAGATGGGTGGACCGGAAACCCAGTGACAACACTCGGGTCTGTAGCCGTCATTTTCTGATGGGAAAGAGAAATGTCCCTGTATTTACAGAAGAGGAAGATCCAGACAGTTGATTGGGAAACAAGAACAAACAACGAGGCATGAGGATTGGGTGTTTAGTTCGATAAACAATGTGTTTTCTGTCCAGGGAAAGATGGTGATACAGCATTGGAAAAAGACCCACCACCGACTAAATGTCCTCCCTCACTCTGGGGGTAAAGACATCATTTAAACAGCACAGATATAACTTCCCACTGTGATATGATACAATGTGAATTGTGTTGTACTACTGAATGAAACTGGGGAGATGTCCCAGACACTAAAATGAATGGTGGAAAAACTAACCATAACCGAGTTTTATGGGTATTATGACTCGTTCACTGTGCCAAACTACAGCCGTCTGTGACATCATGGGCAGCGCCACTGAGACGTTCTCCATTTTAAAGTAGATGTGCAGATAAACCCAATGTCTTCTCATTGCTCCCAACTCACTCAGACTTCTGTAAAAGGATGGAAGTCTTCAATGACAATGTCCATGCTAAAACGGACTCCATGATGAGTCCTCTATCAATTTCTATGGCAACAGGCACAACTCCGATATTATGTTGTTGTTTTTTTCAACGTTTGGTGAAATGCCACGTGCATTCACTTATATCAATGCATTCTTCAACAACCTAACCATTACAAAACTTATATTCCATCAAATAAGCTTCAGATTGCAAATTAGCAATTACATTATTGGTTGACCGATACTCTCTCATTGACTTCCGTCCAAAAATTCCTCACTCTGTTGATTTCTTTTCGTGGACAGATTTTTGGGTGGAGTAGAACCTCTTGCTTGGCGTCTTT
Organism: Oncorhynchus tshawytscha; assembly: GCF_018296145.1. Classification (NCBI taxonomy): domain Eukaryota; kingdom Metazoa; phylum Chordata; class Actinopteri; order Salmoniformes; family Salmonidae; genus Oncorhynchus; species Oncorhynchus tshawytscha. The sequence goes on from NW_024609654.1 coordinate 168,827, forward strand.
CCCTCTCTGACTAAAGCAACAGTAGTCTGGTAATGAATGTAGATCTACAGTGAAGGGGATCTATGCTCTTCTTATTGATGGATAGGCTTTCGTTGTTGAACATGTTGTTACCCCAAAACACTCTTCCGCATTGGGAAACCATATTCACAGCAGGGTTTATTTCATTAAAGAACCTTCAATTGAAACAATAACAAAGCCCCCTCACCCCACCTCTGTTTTGGGAAGCTGAGGGATGGGAGAAATGTAACCACTCTCAAATTCATAGACAGAGCTATCGATGCAAGGACTGACCATCCAGGATATTGAAATGATAGTTTGACCCATGTTATGAGGCTATACAGGGCTGACCATCCAGGATATTGAAATGATAGTTTGACCCATGTTATGAGGCTATACAGGACTGACCATCCAGAATATTGAAATGATAGTTTGACCCATGTTATGAGGCTATACAGCGTGTATTTACATTCACTTTGTTTACAAACATTGGGGTCAAACCAGCTTCTATTTTGGGTTCTGATGGGGTATGACAGTTGAACTAAGCTCATTATACATTTACCAGTTATACGAGTAAATATCATCAAGTCCAAAAATGTATGTAGCAACTAAGGATCCTAACTTTAAAATGATGAAACATTTTGAATTGATGAATTTGAACTGCTTACACTTTCGTTGAACAACGGGTCAAACTAAATAGCCTGTCATATGACCTATGACCTACGCTGTCTATCAGCAGGATACATCCACCATCTTCAGAGCATCATTAAACCATTCTGAGGTGACAGGTAGCCTAGTGGTTAAGAACGTGGGACAAACTAAAAGGTTGCTGGTTTGAATCCCCGAACAGACTTAAATCTAGCGAGGCACTTAACCATAATTACTCATGTAAGTTACTCTGCATAAGTTACTGTTCTCTGGGTCCTAGTTAACCTGCTGTTCTCTGGGTCCTAGTTAACTTGCTGCTCTCTGGGTCCTAGTTAACCTGCTGTTCTCTGGGTCCTAGTTAACTTGCTGCTCTCTGGGTCCTAGTTAACCTGCTGTTCTCTGGGTCCTAGTTAACCTGCTGTTCAGTTACTGTTCTCTGGGTCCTAGTTAACCTGCTGTTCTGTGGGTCCTAGTTAACTTGCTGCTCTCTGGGTCCTAGTTAACCTGCTGTTCTCTGGGTCCTAGTTAACCTGCTGTTCAGTTACTGTTCTCTGGGTCCTAGTTAACCTGCTGTTCTCTGGGTCCTAGTTAACTTGCTGCTCTCTGGGTCCTAGTTAACCTGCTGTTCTCTGGGTCCTAGTTAACTTGCTGCTCTCTGGGTCCTAGTTAACCTGCTGTTCTCTGGGTCCTAGTTAACCTGCTGTTCAGTTACTGTTCTCTGGGTCCTAGTTAACCTGCTGTTCTCTGGGTCCTAGTTAACCTGCTGTTCAGTTACTGTTCTCTGGGTCCTAATTACCCAGTCAATGAAGTCTGTCTGAAGAGGACTGTTATATTTATACAGTCTATGAAGTCTGTCTGAGAGGACTGTTAAAGTCTGTCTGAGAGGACTGTTAAAGTCTGTCTGAGAGGACTGTTAAAGTCTGTCTGAAGAGGACCGTTACATTCATAGTCTATGAAGTCTGTCTGAGAGGACTGTTAAAGTCTGTCTGAGAGGACTGTTAAAGTCTGTCTGAGAGGACTGTTAAAGTCTGTCTGAGAGGACTGTTAAAGTCTGTCTGAGAGGACCTTTACATTCATAGTCTATGAAGTCTGTCTGAGAGGACTGTTAAAGTCTGTCTGAGAGGACTGTTAAAGTCTGTCTGAAGAGGACTGTTAGTCTGTCTGAGAGGACTGTTAAAGTCTGTCTGAGAGGACTGTTAAAGTCTGTCTGAGAGGACTGTTAAAGTCTGTCTGAGAGGACTGTTCAAGTCTGTCTGAGAGGACTGTTAAAGTCTGTCTGAAGAGGACTGTGATATTTATACAGTCTGTGAAGTCTGTCTGAGAGGACTGTTAAAGTCTGTCTGAGAGGACTGTTAAAGTCTGTCTGAGAGGACTGTTAAAGTCTGTCTGAGAGGACTGTTAAAGTCTGTCTGAGAGGAGTGTTAAAGTCTGTCTGAGAAGACTGTTAAAGTCTGTCTGAGAGGACTGTTAAAGTCTGTCTGAGAGGACTGTTAAAGTCTGTCTGAAGAGGACTGTGATATTTATACAGTCTGTGAAGTCTGTCTGAGAGGACTGTTAAAGTCTGTCTGAGAGGACTGTTAAAGTCTGTCTGAAGAGGACTGTTATATTTATACAGTCTGTGAAGTCTGTCTGAGAGGACTGTTAAAGTCTGTCTGAGAGGACTGTTAAAGTCTGTCTGAAGAGGACTGTTAAAGTCTGTCTGAGAGGACTGTTAAAGTCTGTCTGAGAGGAGTGTTAAAGTCTGTCTGAGAAGACTGTTAAAGTCTGTCTGAGAGGACTGTTAAAGTCTTTCTGAGAGGACTGTTAAAGTCTGTCTGAAGAGGACTGTTATATTTATACAGTCTGTGAAGTCTGTCTGAGAGGACTGTTAAAGTCTGTCTGAAGAGGACTGTGATATTTATACAGTCTGTGAAGTCTGTCTGAGAAGACTGTTAAAGTCTGTCTGAGAGGACTGTTAAAGTCTGTCTGAGAGGACTGTTAAAGTCTGTCTGAGAGGACTGTTAAAGTCTGTCTGAGAGGACTGTTAAAGTCTGTCTGAGAGGACTGTTAAAGTCTGTCTGAAAGGAGTGTTAAAGTCTGTCTGAAGAGGACTGTGATGTTTATACAGTCTATGAAGTCTGTCTGAGAGGACTGTTAAAGTCTGTCTGAGAGGACTGTTAAAGTCTGTCTGAGAGGACCTTTACATTCATACAGTCTGTAATATCTCTGCTGACTGTGAGGCCTGCCTTGTTCTTCAGAGAGATGAATATTCCAGTGACCTGAGTGTTCTACAAGGGCCTCCCTGTTCCAACACAATGGAGTGGAGAGAGAGGAGCGGTCCTAGTGGAACTCAGTGGGTGTCCTGCCCCCCACGCTCCCTTACAACACATGGGGATTGAGACAGAACTCATTGAAAAAGAAAGATGCAGTCAGCCCGTTCATGATGTACAGAGAGGCTTGGCGGCAGTGCTGTCATTGTTCTCTGTCTGTCCAGAGGTGCTGTATCTGGGCTGTATCTGGGCCGTATCTGGGCCCTAAACTGGGCCGTATCTGGGCCGTATCTGGGCCCTAAACTGGGCCGTATCTGGGCCCTAAACTGGGCCGTATCTGGGCCCAACTGGGCCGTAACTGGGCCGTAACTGGGCCCTATCTGGGCCGTATCTGGGACCTAACTGGGCCGTAACTGGGCCGTATCTGGGACCTAACTGAAGGCACCCAGTTCCCTTCATAGTGCACTTCTTTAGACCAGGGCTCTGTGCAAAATCTAGGGAATAGGGTTCCATTAGGTACACACACCACATCACCTGATTCCTCTGATGTGACTACAGTCTGTTCCTGATTCCTCTGATGTGACTACCGTCTGTTCCTGATTCCTCTGATGTGACTACCGTCTGTTCCTGATTCCTCTGATGTGACTACCGTCTGTTCCTGATTCCTCTGATGTGACTACAGTCTGTTCCTGATTCCTCTGATGTGACTGCAGTCTGTTCCTGATTCCTCTGATGTGACTACAGTCTGTTCCTGATTTCCCTGATGTGACTACAGTCTGTTCCCGATTCCTCTGATGTGACTGCAGTCTGTTCCCGATTCCTCTGATGTGACTACAGTCTGTTCCCGATTCCTCTGATGTGACTACAGTCTGTTCCCGATTCCTCTGATGTGACTACAGTCTGTTCCTGATTCCTCTGATGTGACTACAGTCTGTTCCTGATTCCTCTGATGTGACTACAGTCTGTTCCTGATTCCTCTGATGTGACTACAGTCTGTTCCTGATTCCTCTGATGTGACTACAGTCTGTTCCTGATTCCTCTGATGTGACTACAGTCTGTTCCTGATTCCTCTGATGTGACTACAGTCTGTTTCTGATTCCTCTGATGTGACTACAGTCTGTTCCTGATTCCTCTGATGTGACTGCAGTCTGTTCCTGATTCCTCTGATGTGACTACAGTCTGTTCCTGATTCCTCTGATGTGACTACAGTCTGTTCCTGATTCCTCTGATGTGACTACAGTCTGTTCCTGATTCCTCTGATGTGACTACAGTCTGTTCCTGATTCCTCTGATGTGACTACAGTCTGTTCCCGATTCCTCTGATGTGACTACAGTCTGTTCCTGATGTGACTACAGTCTGTTTTAATTGTCAGCCAGTCAGGAAGTGAAGAATACATCTCTGTTTAGGTGTTGGTTGTCTACTGTTGTGTTTGATATCATGGTGGATGAACGCCCACTCAGGCAATCAGTGTGTAGCTGTGCTTCTATCCCAAGCTGCCAGGTCTTCCTCTTCATCCTCCTCACACCTCCAGAATGTCAGTGCTCCTTTATCCCGGCTGTCTGTCTGTCAGGAAGTCAGGAAGTCTGTTCCCAGCTGTCAGAACTGTGAGGATGGTGGAATACAGTGGAATGTGAGTGTAGGAGGAAGGCCTGTGTCTTTTACCTGCATGAAGGCTAAAAGGCTGAAAGGTTGTGATGAGCCAGCTTCTCTCCCAGGCTCTGTCCCTCTAGGAGGCCGTCAGGACAGGGATCTACTGCCCACACACCTCCAGGCCCTCTCTGCCCCTCTTCAACCCAACTCATTGTTCCCTCTCTTCTTCTCCATTCTGCAGGCTGCAGCATTTTCCGTCCTAGCAGAACAGAGCAGGTTCGTGTGTGTGTGTGTGTGTGTGTGTGTGTGTGTGTGTGTGTGTGTGTGTGTGTGTATGGGGAAGCCCACACAGCTTCCCCCACACAGCCAGCCCTCTAAAGGCAGAAAGAGACTGGTGGGAGCTCTGGGCATCCCTGGGGGAGTAATGTGCTTAACAAGTATGTCTTTCTTATAACTACACATGTTAAGCAATCAGACGGCTCCTTCCATCCAGTGCTGTCCAGTGTCCCATCCACTCACAGTTTACACAGCTTCCCCCTGGTGTCCCATCCACTCACAGTTTACACAGCTTCCCCCTGGTGTCCCATCCACTCACAGCTTCCCCCTGGTGTCCCATCCACTCACAGTTTACACAGCTTCCCCCTGGTGTCCCATCCACTCAGTTTACACAGCTTCCCCTGGTGTCCCATCCACTCAGTTTACACAGCTTTCCCCTGGTGTCCCATCCACTCACAGTTTACACAGCTTTCCCCTCCACTCACAGTTTACACAGCTTTCCCCTCCACTCACAGTTTACACAGCTTCCCCTGGTGTCCCATCCACTCACAGTTTACATAGCTTTCCCTGGTGTCCCATCCACTCAGTTTACACAGCTTTCCCCCTGGTGTCCCATCCACTCACAGTTTACACAGCTTCCCCTGGTGTCCCATCCACTCACAGTTTACACAGCTTCCCCCTGGTGTCCCATCCACTCACAGTTTACACAGCTTCCCCTGGTGTCCCATCCACTCACAGTTTACACAGCTTTCCCATCCACTCACAGTTTACACAGCTTTCCCCTCCACTCACAGTTCACACAGCTTTCCCCTGGCCTGGACACATTCGTGTTGTATATACACTGGCATGATGTCCTGATCAGTTGCATTACAGGAAAACATAGTGTGGGTTATTGTTGTTCTGTATTCAGGATCCAGTGACAGCCAGCCTGCATGTATTCCAAAGGAGGTCAGTCATTTTACTACAGTAATAGCATTTAGTACTATTATGGGATGGAAAAGTTCTTCATAAATCTCTATGGATTAGCCTCATATGATCTTCTGAATTACTACTCTTGAGGTATGACATATCTCCACACCAAACTCCTGAGGCCAGGTGTCATGGTGGAGCAGCATCTCCACACCAAACTCCTGAGGCCAGATGTCATGGTGGAGCAGCATCTCCACACCAAACTCCTGAGGCCAGGTGTCATGGTGGAGCAGCATCTCCACACCAAACTCCTGAGGTCAGATGTCATGGTGGAGCAGCATCTCCACACCAAACTCCTGAGGTCAGATGTCATGGTGGAGCAGCATCTCCACACCAAACTCCTGAGGCCAGATGTCATGGTGGAGCAGCATCTCCACACCAAACTCCTGAGGTCAGATGTCATGGTGGAGCAGCATCTCCACACCAAACTCCTGAGGCCAGATGTCATGGTGGAGCAGCATCTCCACACCAAACTCCTGAGGTCAGATGTCATGGTGGAGCAGCATCTCCACACCAAACTCCTGAGGCCAGATGTCATGGTGGAGCAGCATCTCCACACCAAACTCCTAAGGACCAATGTCATGGTGGAGCAGCATCTCCACATCAAACTCCTGAGGTCAGATGTCATGGTGGAGCAGCATCTCCACACCAAACTCCTAAGGCCAGATGTCATGGTGGAGCAGCATCTCCACACCAAACTCCTAAGGCCAGGTGTCATGGTGGAGCAGCATCTCCACACCAAACTCCTGAGGCCAGATGTCATGGTGGAGCAGCATCTCCCTCTGTTGAGTTGAGTTGACTTGACACAAGCCTCCACCACATCTGTCCCCATCCTTATGAATGTCACGTGGCTTTCCTTCTCTACTAATGAGGAAGAAGTTGATCTTCAGATAAAACTAGAATTGATAAAACAATCAAATTCAGAGACGGCTCTTTATTTAAATCATTGAATGAACTAAAGCTAATGCTATGAACATTGAATCTCAGATGATACTGTCTATATGGCCTCTGACGGTACGGTGCCAGCTGAGAGAGCTGTTTACCAAGCAGAGGTGGTATTGCTGCCATTACTCTACCCAGAGGTGGTATTGCTGCCATTACTCTACCCAGAGGTAATGGGGACGGATGTAAAGAAATATGAATAATTAGATATTGTTCTGGATCTTTCCTCAGTCTTTTTAATAAACAGAGAGCAGGGTTATCTTGTGTGTCTAGCTAGAGGTTCTGTGGCGTATGGAGTCTCATCTGTATCAGTTATAACTCTGGGTGGAAGTTTTCATATCTATCGAGACGTCGCTGCCTTGATAGACAATTATTTTTCCACTGCTTAGTTTTATCATGAAATGGATTGACATTTCAGGTGTCCACTATTCCACTGTGTTCATCTTGTTTCTCTTCCAGTTCCATGTTGTGACTTTTCATATCCTGTCTGTTATTGGTGTCCTTAGTGTTAACACGTGGACTCACACCACATACCCTGTCTGTCCTTAGTGTTAACACGTGGACTCACACCACATACCCTGTCTGTCATTGTGGTGGTCTTAACGTGGGGGTCTTAACATGGCAGAACAGAGGGTCTTAACGTGGCAGAACAGAGGGTCTTAATGTGGGGGTCTTAACATGGCAGAACAGAGGGTCTTAAAGTGAGGGTCTTAACGTGGCAGAACAGAAGGTCTTAACGTGGCAGAACAAAGGGTCTTAACGTGGGGGTCTTAATGTGGCAGAACAGAGGGTCTTAACGTGGGGGTCTTAACATGGCAGAACAGAGGGTCTTAACGTGGTAGAACAGTGGGTCTTAATGTGCTAGAACAGAGGGTCTTAACATGGCAGAACAGAGGGGTTTAACATGGTAGAACAGAGGGTCTTAATGTGGCAGAACAGAGGGTTTTAATGTGGGGGTCTTAACGTGGCAGAACAGAGGGTCTTAATGTGGGGTCTTAACGTGGTAAAACAGAGGGTCTTATCGTGGGGGTCTTAACGTGGCACAACAGAGGGTTTTAACGTGGTAGAACAGAGGGTCTTAACGTGGGGGTCTTAACGTGGCAGAACAGAGGGTCTTAACGTGGGGTCTTATCGTGGCAGAACAGAGGGTCTTAACGTGGGGGTCTTAACATGGTAGAACAGAGGGTCTTAACGTGAGGGTCTTAACGTGGCAGAACAGAAGGTCTTAACGTGGCAGAACAGAGAGTCTTAATGTGGGGGTCTTAACATAGCAGAACAGAGGGTCTTAACATGGCAGAACAGAGGCTCTTAACGTGGGGGTCTTAACGTGGCAGAACAGAGAGTCTTAATGTGGCAGAACAGAGTGTCTTAATGTGCTCGAACAGAGAGCCTTAACATGGCAGAACAGAGGGCCTTAACGTGGGGGTCTTAACGTGGCAGAACAGAGGGTCTTAACGTGGGGGTCTTAACGTGGCAGAACAGAGGGTCTTAACATGGCAGAACAGAGGGTCTTAACATGGCAGAACAGAGGGTCTTAATGTGGTAGAACAGAGGGTCTTAACGTGGCAGAACAGGGGGTGTTTACGTGGTCGAACAGAGGGTCTTAACGTGGGGATCTTAACGTGGCAGAACAGAGGGCCTTAACATGGGGTTCTTAACATTGCAGAACAGAGGGTCTTAACGTGGTAGAACAGAAGGTCTTAACGTGACAGAACAGAGGGTCTTAACATGGTAGAACAGAGGGTCTTAACGTGGGGGTCTTAATGTGGCAGAACAGAGGGTCTTAACATGGTAGAACAGAGGGTCTTAACGTGGGGGTCTTAACGTGGTAGAACAGAGGGTCTTAACGTTGTAGAACAGAGGGTCTTAACATGGCAGAACAGAGGGTCTTAACGTGGCAGAACAGAGGGTCTTAACGTGACAGAACAGAAGGTCTTAATGTGGCAGAACAGAGAGTCTTAATGTGGGGGTCTTAACATGGCAGAACAGAGGGTCTTAACGTGGGGGTCTTAACATGGCAGAACACAGGCTCTTAACGTGGGGGTCTTAACGTGGCAGAACAGAGAGTCTTAATGTGGCAGAACAGAGTGTCTTAATGTGCTAGAACAGAGAGCCTTAACATGGCAGAACAGAGGGCCTTAACGTGGGGGTCTTAACGTGGCAGAACAGAGGGTCTTAACGTGGGGGTTTTAACGTGGCAGAACAGAGGGTCTTAACATGGTAGAACAGAGGGTCTTAACATGGCAGAACAGAGGGTCTTAATGTGGCAGAACAGAGGGCCTTAACGTGATAGAACAGAGGGTCTTAACGTGGCAGAACAGGGGGTGTTTACGTGGTCGAACAGAGGGTCTTAACGTGGTAGAACAGAGGGTCTTAACGTGGCAGAACAGAGGGTCTTAACGTGGCAGAACAGAGGGTCTTAACGTGGTAGAACAGAGGGTCTTAACGTGGTAGAACAGAGGATCTTAACATGGCAGAACAGAGGGCCTTAACATGGGGTTCTTAACATTGCAGAACAGAGGGTCTTAACGTGGGGGTCTTAACATGGCAGAACAGAGAGTCTTAACGTGGCAGAACAGAGGGTCTTAATGTGGTAGAACAGAGGGTCTTAATGTGGTAGAACAGAGGGTCTTAATGTGGCAGAACAGAGGGTCTTAACGTGGCAGAACAGAGGGTCTTAACATAGCAGAACAGAGGGTCTTAACGTGGTAGAACAGAGGGTCTTAATGTGGTAGAACAGAGGGTCTTAACATGGTAGAACAGAAGGTCTTAACGTGACAGAACAGAGGGTCTTAACATGGGGTTCTTAACGTTGCAGAACAGAGGGTCTGAACATGGTTAACAGAGGGTCTTAACGTGGCAGAACAGGGGGTGTTTACGTGTTCGAACAGAGGGTCTTAACATGGTAGAACAGAGGGTCTTAACGTGGGGATCTTAATGTGGCAGAACAGAGGGCCTTAACATGGGGTTCTTAACATTGCAGAACAGAGGGTCTTAACGTGGTAAAACAGAAGGTCTTAACGTGACAGAACAGAGGGTCTTAACATGGTAGAACAGAGGGTCTTAACGTGGGGGTCTTAATGTGGCAGAACAGAGGGTCTTAACGTGGGGGTCTTAACGTGGTAGAACAGAGGTTCTTATCATGGTAGAACAGAGGGTCTTAACGTGGGGGTCTTCACGTGGTAGAACAGAGGGTCTTAACGTTGTAGAACAGAGGGTCTTTGGCAGAACAAGGGTCTTAATGGCAGAACAGAGGGTCTTAACGTGGCAGAACAGAGGGTCTTAACGTGACAGAACAGAGGGTCTTAACGTGACAGAACAGAGGGTCTTAACGTGGCAGAACAGAGGGTCTTAACGTGGCAGAACAGAGGGTCTTAACGTGGCAGAACAGAGGGTCTTAATGTGGCAGAACAGAGGGTCTTAACGTGGCAGAACAGAGGGTCTTAACATGGTAGAACAGAGGGTCTTAACGTGGCAGAACAGAGGGTCTTAACGTGGCAGAACAGAGGGTCTTAACGTGGTAGAACAGAGGGTCTTAACATGGTAGAACAGAGGGTCTTAACGTGGCAGAACAGAGGGTCTTAACAGAACAGGGGTTCTTAACAGGGGGTCTTGGCAGAACAGAGGGTCTTAACGAACAGAGGGTCTTAACGTGGCAGAACAGGGGTCTTAACGTGGCAGAACAGAGGGTCTTAACGTGGTAGAACAGAGGGTCTTAACGTGGTAGAACAGAGGGTCTTAACGTGGCAGAACAGAGGGTCTTAACATGGCAGAACAGAGGGTCTTAACGTGACAGAACAGAGGGTCTTAACATGACAGAACAGAGGGTCTTAAATGGCAGAACAGAGGGTCTTAACAGAACAGAGGGTCTTAACGTGGCAGAACAGAGGGTCTTAACGTGGCAGAACAGAGGGTCTTAACGTGGCAGAACAGAGGGTCTTAACGTGGAACAGAACAGAGGGTCTTAACAGAACAGTGGCAGAACAGAGGGTCTTAATGTGGCAGAACAGAGGGTCTTAACGTGACAGAACAGAGGGTCTTAACGTGGTAGAACAGAGGGTCTTAACATGGTAGAACAGAGGGTCTTAACGTGGTAGAACAGAGGGCCTTAACGTGGCAGAACAGAGGGCATTAACGTGGCAGAACAGAGGGTCTTAATGTGGCAGACCAGAGGGTCTTAACGTGGCAGAACAGAGGGTCTTAACATGGGGTTCTTAACATTGCAGAACAGAGGGTCTTAACGTGGGGGTCTTAACGTGGCAGAACAGAGGGTCTTAACGTGGTAGAACAGAGGGTCTTAACGTGGTAGAACAGAGGGTCTTAACGTGGCAGAACAGAGGGTCTTAACATGGCAGAACAGAGGGTCTTAACGTGGGGTCTTAACGTGGCAGAACAGAGGGTCTTAACGTGGCGGTCTTAACGTGACAGAACAGAGGGTCTTAATGTGACAGAACAGAGGGTCTTAACGTGGCAGAACAGAGGGTCTTAACATGGTAGAACAGAGGGTCTTAACGTGGCAGAACAGAGGGTCTTAACATGGTAGAACAGAGGGTCTTAACGTGGTAGAACAGAGGGTCTTAACGTGGCAGAACAGAGGGTCTTAACGTGGTAGAACAGAGGGTCTTAACGTGGCAGAACAGAGGGTCTTAACGTGGTAGAACAGAGGGTCTTAACGTGGAAGAACAGAGGGTCTTAACGTGGCAGAACAGAGGGTTTTAACGTGGTAGAACAGAGGGTCTTAACGTGGCAGAACAGAGGGTCTTAACGTGGCAGAACAGAGGGTCTTAACGTGGTAGAACAGAGGGTCTTAACGTGGTAGAACAGAGGGTCTTAACGTGGCAGAACAGAGGGTCTTAACGTGGTAGAACAGAGGGTCTTAACATGGGGGTCTTAACGTGGCAGAACAGAGGGTCTTAACGTGGTAGAACAGAGGGTCTTAACGTGGCAGAACAGAGGGTCTTAACGTGGCAGAACAGAGGGTCTTAACGTGGCAGAACAGAGGGTCTTAACATGGGGTTCTTAACGTTGCAGAACAGAGGGGTGGGGGGTCTTAACATGGCAGAACAGAGGGTCTTAACGTGGTAGAACAGAGGGTCTTAACGTGGCAGAACAGAGGGTCTTAACGTGGTAGAACAGAGGGTCTTAACGTTTAGAACAGAGGGTCTTAACATGGCAGAACAGAGGGTCTTAACATGGCAGAACAGAGGGTCTTAACGTGGCAGAACAGAGGGTCTTAATGTGGCAGAACAGAGGGGCAGAACAGAGGGTCTTAACATGGTAGAACAGAGGGTCTTAACGTGGCAGAACAGAGGGTCTTAACGTGGTAGAACAGAGGGTCTTAACATGGTAGAACAGAGGGTCTTAACATGGTAGAACAGAGGGTCTTAACATGGTAGAACAGAGGGTCTTAACGTGGCAGAACAGAGGGTCTTAACATGGTAGAACAGAGGGTCTTAACGTGGTGGAACAGAGGGCCTTAACATGGCAGAACAGAGGGTCTTAATGTGGCAGAACAGAGGGTCTTGACATGGTTAACAGAGGGTCTTAACGTGGCAGAACAGGGGGTGTTTACGTGGTCGAACAGAGGGTCTTAACGTGGTAGAACAGAGGGTCTTAACGTGGCAGAACAGAGGGTCTTAACGTGGTAGAACAGAGGGTCTTAACATGGTAGAACAGAGGGTCTTAACGTGGCAGAACAGAGGGTCTTAACGTGGCAGAACAGAGGGTCTTAACGTGGCAGAACAGAGGGTCTTAACGTGGTAGAACAGAGGGTCTTAACATGGCAGAACAGAGGGTCTTAATGTGGCAGAACAGAGGGTCTTGACATGGTTAACAGAGGGTCTTAACGTGGCAGAACAGGGGGTGTTTACGTGGTCGAACAGAGGGTCTTAACGTGGTAGAACAGAGGGTCTTAACGTGGTAGAACAGAGGGTCTTAACGTGGCAGAACAGAGGGTCTTAACGTGGTAGAACAGAGGGTCTTAACGTGGTAGAACAGAGGATCTTAACGTGGCAGAACAGAGGGCCTTAACATGGGGTTCTTAACGTTGCAGAACAGAGGGTCTTAACGTGGGGGTCTTAACATGGCAGAACAGAGAGTCTTAACGTGGTAGAACAGAGGGTCTTAATGTGGCAGAACAGAGGGTCTTAACATGGGGGTCTTAACGTGGCAGAACAGAGGGTCTTAACGTGGCAGAACAGAGGGTCTTAACGTGGCAGAACAGAGGGTCTTAACGTGGTAGAACAGAGGGTCTTAACATGGCAGAACAGAGGGTCTTAACGTGGTAGAACAGAGGGTCTTAACGTGGCAGAACAGAGGGTCTTAACATGGTAGAACAGAAGGTCTTAACGTGACAGAACAGAGGGTCTTAACATGGGGTTCTTAACGTTGCAGAACAGAGGGTCTGAACATGGTTAACAGAGGGTCTTAACGTGGCAGAACAGGGGGTGTTTACGTGTTCGAACAGAGGGTCTTAACATGGTAGAACAGAGGGTCTTAACGTGGGGATCTTAATGTGGCAGAACAGAGTCTTAACATGGGGTTCTTAACATTGCAGAACAGAGGGTCTTAACGTGGTAAAACAGAAGGTCTTAACGTGACAGAACAGAGGGTCTTAACATGGTAGAACAGAGGGTCTTAACGTGGCAGAACAGGGGTCTTAATGTGGCAGAACAGAGGGAGGGTCGTGGGGGTCTTAACGTGGTAGAACAGAGGTTCTTATCATGGTAGAACAGAGGGTCTTAACGTGGGGGTCTTCACGTGGTAGAACAGAGGGTCTTAACGTTGTAGAACAGAGGGTCTTAACATGGCAGAACAGAGGGTCTTAACGTGGCAGAACAGAGGGTCTTAACGTGACAGAACAGAGGGTCTTAACGTGACAGAACAGAGGGTCTTAACGTGACAGAACAGAGGGTCTTAACGTGGCAGAACAGAGGGTCTTAACGTGGCAGAACAGAGGGTCTTAACGTGGCAGAACAGAGGGTCTTAATGTGGCAGAACAGAGGGTCTTAACGTGACAGAACAGAGGGTCTTAACATGGTAGAACAGAGGGTCTTAACGTGGTAGAACAGAGGGCCTTAACGTGGCAGAACAGAGGGCATTAACGTGGCAGAACAGAGGGTCTTAATGTGGCAGACCAGAGGGTCTTAACGTGGCAGAACAGAGGGTCTTAACATGGGGTTCTTAACATTGCAGAACAGAGGGTCTTCTTAACAGAGGGTCTTAACGTGGCAGAACAGAGGGTCTTAACGTGGCAGAACAGAGGGTCTTAACGTGGTAGAACAGAGGGTCTTAACGTGGTAGAACAGAGGGTCTTAACGTGGCAGAACAGAGGGTCTTAACATGGCAGAACGGTCTTAACGTGACAGAACAGAGGGTCTTAACGTGACAGAACAGAGGGTCTTAACGTGGTAGAACAGAACAGAGGGTCTTAACATGGCAGAACAGAGGGTCTTAACGTGACAGAACAGAGGGTCTTAACGTGACAGAACAGAGGGTCTTGGCAGAACGTGGCAGAACAGAGGGTCTTAACGTGACAGAACAGAGGGTCTTAACGTGGCAGAACAGAGGGTCTTAATGTAACGTGGGAACAGAACAGAGGGTCTTAACGTGGCAGAACAGAGGGTCTTAACATGGTAGAACAGAGGGTCTTAACGTGGTAGAACAGAGGGTCTTAACGTGGTAGAACAGAGGGTCAGAACAGAGGGTCATTAACGTGGCAGAACAGAACAGAGGGTCTTAATGGTGGCAGAACAGAGGGTCTTAACGTGGCAGAACAGAGGGTCTTAACATGTAGGGAGGGTCTTAACGTGCAGAACAGAGGGTCTTAACGTGGCAGAACAGGGGGTCTTAACGTGGCAGAACAGAGGGTCTTAACGTGGTAGAACAGAGGGTCTTAACGTTGTAGAACAGAGGGTCTTAACGTGGCAGAACAGAGGGTCTTAACATGGCAGAACAGAGGGTCTTAACGTGACAGAACAGAGGGTCTTAACGTGACAGAACAGAGGGTCTTAACATGGTAGAACAGAGGGTCTTAACGTGAGAGAACAGAGGGTCTTAACGTGGCAGAACAGAGGGTCTTAACGTGGGAGAACAGAGGGTCTTAACGTGGCAGAAAAGAGGGTCTTAGAACAGAGGGTGGTAGAACAGAGGGTCTTAACGTGGAAGAACAGAGGGCCTTAACGTGGCAGAACAGAGGTCTTTGGCAGAACAGAACAGAGGGTCTTAACGTGGCAGAACAGAGGGTCTTAACGTGGCAGAACAGAGGGCCTTAACGTGGTAGAACAGAGGGTCTTAACGTGGTAGAACAGAGGGTCTTAACGTGGCAGAAAAGAGGGTCTTAACGTGGTAGCACAGAGGGTCTTAACATGGTAGAACAGAGGGCCTTAACGTGGCAGAACAGAGGGCCTTAACGTGGTAGAACAGAGGGTCTTAACGTGGCAGAACAGAGGGTCTTAACGTGGCAGACCAGAGGGTCTTAACGTGGCAGAACAGAGGGTCTTAACATGGGGTTCTTAACGTTGCAGAACAGAGGGTCTTAACGTGGGGGTCTTAACATGGCAGAATAGAGGGTCTTAACGTGGTAGAACAGAGGGTCTTAACGTGGCAGAACAGAGGGTCTTAACGTGGTAGAACAGAGGGTCTTAACGTGGTAGAACAGAGGGTCTTAACATGGCAGAACAGAGGGTCTTAACATGGCAGAACAGAGGGTCTTAACGTGGCAGAACAGAGGGTCTTAATGTGGCAGAACAGAGGGTCTTAACGTGGTAGAACAGAGGGTCTTAACGTGGCAGAACAGAGGGTCTTAACGTGGTAGAACAGAGGGTCTTAACGTTGTAGAACAGAGGGTCTTAACATGGCAGAACAGAGGGTCTTAACGTGGCGGAACAGAGGGTCTTAACGTGGCAGAACAGAGGGTCTTAACGTGGCAGAACAGAGGTTCTTAACGTGGTAGAACAGAAGGTCTTAACGTGACAGAACAGAGGGTCTTAATGTGGCAGAACAGAGGTTTTTTCAACGTGGTTGAACAGAGGGCCTTAACGTGGTAGAACAGAGGGCCTTAATGTGGCAGAACAGAGGGTCTTAACGTGGTAGAACAGAGGGTCTTAACGTGACAGAACAGAGGGTCTTAATGTGGCAGAACAGAGGGTCTTAACGTGGTAGAACAGAGGGTCTTAACGTGGCAGAACAGAGGGTCTTAACGTGGTAGAACAGAGGGTCTTAACGTTGTAGAACAGAGGGTCTTAACATGGCAGAACAGAGGGTCTTAACGTGGTAGAACAGAGGGTCTTAATGTGGCAGAACAGAGGGTCTTAACGTGGTAGAACAGAGGGTCTTAATGTGGTAGAACAGAGGGTCTTAATGTGGCAGAACAGAGGGTCTTAACGTGGCAGAACAGAGGGCCTTAACGTGGCAGAACAGAGGGTCTTAACATGGTAGAACAGAGGGTCTTAACGTGGGGGTCTTAATGTGGTAGAACAGAGGGCCTTAATGTGGGGGTCTTA
>NW_024609654.1:190000-202500 GCF_018296145.1 Oncorhynchus tshawytscha
CTGACCCCCCCACCTTTGTTTTTACACTGCTGCTACTTGCTGTTTATTATCTATGCATAGTCACTTCACCCCCACCTACAGTACATGTACAAATTACCTCCACACGCTGACTCGGTCCCGCACCCTCCTGTATATAGCCTCATTATTGTTGTGTTATAATTTTTTACTTCAGTTAATTTGGTAAATATTTTCTTAACTCTTATTGAACTCCACTGTTGGTTATAAGGTCTTGTAAGTAAGCATTTCACGGAAAGGTCTACACGTGTTGTATTCGGCGCATGTGACAAATAAAGTTTGATTTGAATTAAACAAGGAAAGCTTGGTTGGATTTCAGCACATCATCGCCTCAATACTGACGTTTCCTGTAGTTTACATAATATCACTTATTATCAAATGAATTGTCCTTGTTTTGATAAATGATAGGAAGAGGAAATGAGCTAATAAAAAAATAACGATTCTGTAAAGCTTTATGTTCTTTAAATTCATAGAATATTAAATATATATATATATTTCACCTTTATTTAACCAGGTAGGCCAGTTGAGAACAAGTTCTCATTTACAACTGCGACCTGACCAAGACAAAGCAAAGCAGTGAGACAGAAACAACAACAGAGTTACACATGGAATAAACAACCGTACAGTCAATAATACAATAGAAGAAAAGAAAGTCTATATACAGTGTGTGCAAATGGCGTGAATAAATAGGCCATAGCAGTGAATAATTACAATTTAGCAAATTAACACTGTGAGTGATAAATGATTAGATGATGATGTGCAAGTAGAAATACTGGTGTGCAAAAGAGCAGCAAAGTAAATGAAAACAATATGGGGATGAGGTAGGCAGATTGGGTGGGCTATTTACAGATGGACTATGTACAGTTGCAGCGATTGGTTAGCTGCTCAGATAATAGATGTTTAAAGTTAGTGAGGGAAATGTAAGTCTCCAATTCGTTTGGAGGTGTGAGTGAAGGAGGCTTTGTTGCGAAAAATAGAAAGCCGATTCTAGATTTGATTTTGGATTGGAGATGTTTAATATGAGTCTGGAAGGAGAGTTTACAGTATAGCCAGACACCTAGGTATTTATAGATGTCCACATATTCTAAGTCAGAGCCGTCCAGAGTAGTGATGCTAGTCGGGCGGCGTGTGTGGGCAGCGAACGGTTGAAAACATGCATTTGGTTTTGCTAAACGTTTAAGAGCAGTTGGAGGCCACGGAAGGAGTGTTGTATGGCATTGAAGCTCATTTGGAGGTTTGATAACAGTGTCCAAAGAAGGGCCATAAGTATACAGAATGGTGTCGTCTGCGTAGAGGTGGATCAGGGAATCACCCGCAGCAAGAGCGACATCATTGATATATACAGAGAGAGAAAAGAGTCGGCCCAAGAATTGAACCCTGTGGTACCCCCATAGAGACTGCCAGAGGTCCGGACGACAGGCCCTCCGATTTTACACACTGAACTCTATCTGCGAAGTAGTTGGTGAACCAGGCGAGGCAATCATTTGAGAAACCAAGGCTATTGAGTCTGCCAATAAGAATATGTGATTGACAGAGTCAAAAGCCTTGGCCAGGTCGATGAAGACGGCTGCACAGTACTGTCTTTTATCAATGGCGGTTATGATATCATTTAGTACCTTGAGTGTGGCTGAGGTGCAGGTAACCTACCTTGAGTGTGTCTGAGGTGCACCCGTGACCAGCTCGGAAACCGGATTGTATACCAAAATGGTCAGTGACCTGTTTATTATCTTGGCTTTCAAAGACTTTAGAAAGGCAGAGCAGGATGGATATAGGTCTGTAACAGTTTGGGTCTAGAGTGTCACTCCCTTTGAAGAGGGGGATGACCGCAGCAGCTTTCCAATCTTTAGGAATCTCGGACGATACGAAAGAGAGGTTGAACAGACTGGTAATAGGGGTTGCAACAATGGCGGCGGATAATTTTAGAAAGAGAGGGTACAGATTGTCTGGCCCAGCTGATTTGTACGGGTCAAGGTTTTGGAGTTAGAAGATGATGTCTTTTGTATCTGTGAATGTTGGATACTGCTGAGCCACACCAAGAAATGCATCAGTCTGTCCACATTCAGAATAGTGGTATTATTTAAAGACTAAAGCCATTTCTATTATTAGCTGTAAAGATATGAAGCATTATCACCTATTGGTTATTTACTGGCATTATCACCTATTGGTTATTTACCAGCATTATCACCCAGTGGTTATTTACCAGAATTATCGCCTATTGGTTATTTATCGACATTATCACCTATTGGTTATTTCCCGGCATTATCACATATTGGTTATTTCCCGGCATTATCACATATTGGTTATTTTCAGCATTATCACCCATTGGTTATTTACCAGCACGATCACCTATTGGTTATTTACCAACATGATCACCTATTGGTTATTTACCAACATGATCACCTATTGGTTATTTACCAACATGATCACCTATTGGTTATTTACCTGCATTATCACCCAGTGGTTATTTACCAGCATTATCACCTATTGGTTATTTCCCGGCATTATCACATATTGGTTATTTTCAGCATTATCACCCATTGGTTATTTACCAGCACGATCACCTATTGGTTATTTACCAACATGATCACCTATTGGTTATTTACCAGCATTATCACATATTGACGATTTAACAGCATTATCACATATTGATTATTTACCGGCATTATCACCTATTGGTTATTTGCCAGCATGATCACCTATTGGTTATTTACCAACATTATCACCTATTGGTTATTTACCGGCATTATCGCCTATTGGTTATTTACCGGCATTATCACCTATTGGTTATTTATCGGCATTATCACCAATTGGTTATTTACCGGCATTATCATCTATTGGTTATATACCAGCATTATCACCTATTGGTTATTTACCAGCATGATCACCTATTGGTTATTTGCCAGCATTATCACCTATTGGTTATTTATCGGCATTATCACTGATTGGCTATTTACCGGCATTATCACCTATTGGTTATATTCTAGCATTATCACCTGTTGGTTATTTACCAGCATTATCACCTATTGGTTATTTACCAGACATGTTGTTGTTAACCTTCGCATCCCAGCTCTGAGAGAGAGGAAGCTCTGAGAGAGAGGAGGCTCTCTAGCTGATGATGATAACCTTCCCATCCCAGCTCTGAGAGAGAGGAAGCTCTGAGAGAGAGGAGGCTCTCTAGCTGATGATGATAACCTTCCCATCCCAGCTCTGAGAGAGAGGAGGCTCTGAGAGAGAGGAGGCTCTGAGAGAGAGGAGGCTCTCTAGCTGATGTGAATAACCTTCCCATCCCAGCTCTGAGAGAGAGGAAGCTCAGAGAGAGGAGGGTCTGAGAGAGAGGAGGCTCTCTAGCTGATGTGAATAACCTTCCCATCCCAGCTCTGAGAGAGAGGAGGCTCTGAGAGAGAGGAGGTTCTCTAGCTGATGTGAATAACCTTCCCATCCCAGCTCTGAGAGAGGGGAAGCTCTGAGAGAGAGGAAGCTCAGTAGCTGTATTTATGCATCTCAGAAACCAAGCAGACAGCGCTCCATCATCTGACACGGAGAGTGTGTGAAATATTGCCCTCGGTCTCTTTCTGCCTCTTCTAATATTCCCAGCCAGTCGTTCAGGCTTGTTACTGGTTCTGCCATAAATAGCACCCTATTTCATTTTTAGTGCACTACTTTGACTTGGACTCATAGGGTTCTGTGTAGGGCACATGGTAGTGCACTATATAGGGAATAGGGTCCCTTCCTGTGCAGGCCTTTCTGCAGGCATCTTTATTAATGCTTCAATAGGGGCGATTACAGTAATTTCATTTTAGTTCAATTCTATTAAAGCTTTAAAACATTTATTCAGCCAGACAATATTTCTCCTTCTAATGGTTTCATCTGGTGTGAAATGTATTCAGTTTCTCCTCTGATGATGTCACATTAATTTCCTGCTCTCTCATTCCTCTCTGTGTCTTCGTCCCAAACGGCAGCCTATTCCCTAAGTAGTGCACTTCTGTTGACCTGGGCCCGTAGGGTTCTGGTTTAAAAGTAGTGCACTATATATGGAATAGGCTTCGGCCCAAACGGCAGCCTATCTATGAGGCCATTAAAGCTCCTGCTCTGCAGGATGTATTAGGAGATATGACCCAGAGAATTGACGTTGGCGTGTAGCTGCTTTGTTACCTATATCATGATAATAATAAAGACCAATCAAATTCCAAGCACCAGTCACATGGCTGAACAATGATTTCACATGAAACGTGGTTAAAGTTTCTCTTTCAACTTTTCTCAGAAAGAATGTAAATGAGATTGAAAGTAATGTTTCCACAATTACACAATATGTTTTTAACAACATATTTAATTTGGTTCTAAAATATATATTTGGTCTGGTATGTGAATTTAAACGGGCTGTGACAGATTCTGGTCTCTCTCCCAGAGGACAGATCTGTGGTCTCTCTCTCTAGCCTGTCTCCCAGAGGACAGATCTCTGGTCTCTCTCTCTAGCCTGTCTCCCAGAGGACAGATCTCTGCTCTCTCTCTCTAGCCTGTCTCCCAGAGGACAGACCTGTGGTCTCTCTCTCTAGCCTGTCTCCCAGAGGACAGATCTCTGGTCTCTCTCTCTAGCCTGTCTCCCAGAGGACAGATCTCTGGTCTCTCTCTCTAGCCTGTCTCCCAGAGGACAGATCTCTGGTCTCTCTCTCTAGCCTGTCTCCCAGAGGACAGATCTGTGGTCTCTCTCTCTAGCCTGTCTCCCAGAGGACAGATCTGTGGTCTCTCTCTCTAGCCTGTCTCCCAGAGGACAGATCTCTGGTCTCTCTCTCTAGCCTGTCTCCCAGAGGACAGATCTCTGGTCTCTCTCTCTAGCCTGTCTCCCAGAGGACAGATCTGTGGTCTCTCTCTCTAGCCTGTCTCCCAGAGGACAGATCTGTCTGGATCTCTCTCTCTAGCCTGTCTCCCAGAGGACAGATCTCTGGTCTCTCTCTCTAGCCTGTCTCCCAGAGGACAGATCTCTGGTCTCTCTCTCTAGCCTGTCTCCCAGAGGACAGATCTCTGGTCTCTCTCTCTAGCCTGTCTCCCAGAGGACAGATCTCTGGTCTCTCTCTCTAGCCTGTCTCCCAGAGGACAGATCTGTGGTCTCTCTCTCTAGCCTGTCTCCCAGAGGACAGATCTCTGGTCTCTCTCTCTAGCCTGTCTCCCAGAGGACAGATCTCTGGTCTCTCTCTCTAGCCTGTCTCCCAGAGTACAGATCTCTGGTCTCTCTCTCTAGCCTGTCTCCCAGAGGACAGATCTCTGGTCTCTCTCTCTAGCCTGTCTCCCAGAGTACAGATCTCTGGTCTCTCTCTCTAGCCTGTCTCCCAGAGGACAAATCTGTGGTCTCTCTCTCTAGCCTGTCTCCCAGAGGACAGATCTGTGGTCTCTCTTCCAGATGGATGTCTCTATGAGGACAGATGGATGTCTCTGTGAGGACAGATGGATGTCTCTGTGAGGACAGATGGGTGTCTCTATGAGGACAGATGGGTGTCTCTGTGAGGACAGATGGATGTCTCTGTTAGGACAGATGGATGTCTCTGTTAGGACAGATGGATGTCTCTGTGAGGACAGATGGATGTCTCTGTGAGGACAGATGGATGTCTCTGAGGACAGATGGATGTCTCTGTGAGGACAGATGGATGTCTCTGTGAGGACAGATGGATGTCTCTGTGAGGACAGATGGATGTCTCTATGAGGACAGATGGATGTCTCTATGAGGACAGATGGATGTCTCTGTGAGGACAGATGTGTGTCTCTGTGAGGACAGATGGCTGTCACTGCGGTCTCTCTGTGTGTTGTCTTGTGAGGACAGATGTATGTCTCTGCGGTCTCTCTGTGTTGTCCTGTGAGCTCTGAGCCACTGGATCAATATCCTCTAGCCATAACTTATCACAGATCAATGCTGGGGTTTCCTCTGTAGCTCCTCTAGTCATAATTTATCACAGATCAATGCTGGGGTTTCCTCTGTAGCTCCTCTAGTCATAACTTATCACAGATCAATGCTGGGGTTTCCTCTGTAGCTCCTCTAGTCATAACTTATCACAGATCAATGCTGGGGTTTCCTCTGTAGCTCCTCTAGTCATAACTTATCACAGATCAATGCTGGGGTTTCCTCTGTAGCTCCTCTAGTCATAACTTATCACAGATCAAAAATCAAATCAAATCTAATTTTATTTGTCACATACACATGGTTAGCAGATGTTAATGCGAGTGTAGCGAAATGCTTGTGCTTCTAGTTCCGACAATGCAGTAATAACGAACAAGTAATCTAACTAACAATTCCAAAAAACTACTGTCTTATACACAGTGTAAGGGGATAAAGAATATGTACATAAGGATATATGAATGAGTGATGGTACAGAACAGCATAGGCAAGATACAGTAGATGATATCTAGTACAGTATATACATATGAGATGAGTATGTAAACCAAGTGGCATAGTTAAAGTGGCTAGTGATACATGTATTACATAAGGATGCAGTCGATGATATAGGGTACAGTATCTACGTATGCATATGAGATGAATAATGTAGGGTAAGTAACATTATATAAGGTAGCATTGTTTAAAGTGGCTAGTGATATATTTACATCATTTCCCATCAATTCCCATTATTAAAGTGGCTGGAGTAGAGTCAGTGTCATTGACAGTGTGTTGGCAGTAGCCACTCAATGTTAGTGGTGGCTGTTTAACAGTCTGATGGCCTTGAGATAGAAGCTGTTTTTCAGTCTCTCGGTCCCAGCTTTGATGCACCTGTACTGACCTCGCCTTCTGGATGACAGCGGGGTGAACAGGCAGTGGCTCGGGTGGTTGATGTCCTTGATGATCTTTATGGCCTTCCTGTAGCATCGGGTGGTGTAGGTGTCCTGGAGGGCAGGTAGTTTGCCCCCGGTGATGCGTTGTGCAGACCTCACTACCCTCTGGAGAGCCTTACGGTTGAGGGCGGTGCAGTTGCCATACCAGGCGGTGATACAGCCCGCCAGGATGCTCTCGATTGTGCATCTGTAGAAGTTTGTGAGTGCTTTTGGTGACAAGCCGAATTTCTTCAGCCTCCTGAGGTTGAAGAGGCGCTGCTGCGCCTTCCTCACGATGCTGTCTGTGTGAGTGGACCAATTCAGTTTGTCTGTGATGTGTATGCCGAGGAACTTAAAACTTGCTACCCTCTCCACTACTGTTCCATCGATGTGGAAGGGGGTGTTCCCTCTGCTGTTTCCTGAAGTCCACAATCATCTCCTTAGTTTTGTTGACGTTGAGTGTGAGGTTATTTTCCTGACACCACACTCCGAGGGCCCTCACCTCCTCCCTGTAGGCCGTCTCGTCGTTGTTGGTAATCAAGCCTACCACTGTTGTGTCGTCCGCAAACTTGATGATTGAGTTGGAGGCGTGCGTGGCCACGCAGTCGTGGGTGAACAGGGAGTACAGGAGAGGGCTCAGAACGCACACTTGTGGGGCCCCAGTGTTGAGGATCAGCGGGGAGGAGATGTTGTTGCCTACCCTCACCACCTGGGGGCGGCCCGTCAGGAAGTCCAGTACCCAGTTGCACAGGGCGGGGTCGAGACCCAGGGTCTCGAGCTTGATGACGAGCTTGGAGGGTACTATGGTGTTGAATGCCGAGCTGTAGTCGATGAACAGCATTCTCACATAGGTATTCCTCTTGTCCAGATGGGTTAGGGCAGTGTGCAGTGTGGTTGAGATTGCATCGTCTGTGGACCTATTTGGGCGGTAAGCAAATTGGAGTGGGTCTAGGGTGTCAGGTAGGGTGGAGGTGATATGGTCCTTGACTAGTCTCTCAAAGCACTTCATGATGACGGATGTGAGTGCTACGGGGCGGTAGTCGTTTAGCTCAGTTACCTTAGCTTTCTTGGGAACAGGAACAATGGTGGCCCTCTTGAAGCATGTGGGAACAGCAGACTGGTATAGGGATTGATTGAATATGTCCGTAAACACACCGGCCAGCTGGTCTGCGCATGCTCTGAGGGCGCGGCTGGGGATGCCGTCTGGGCCTGCAGCCTTGCGAGGGTTAACACGTTTAAATGTCTTACTCACTTCGGCTGCAGTGAAGGAGAGACCGCATGTTTTTGTTGCAGGCCGTGTCAGTGGCACTGTATTGTCCTCAATGCTGGGGTTTCCTCTGTAGCTCCTCTAGTCATAACTCATCACAGATCAATGCTGGGGTTTCCTCTGTAGCTCCTCTAGTCATAACTCATCACAGATCAATGCTGGGGTTTCTTCTGTAGCTCCTCTAGTCATAACTTATCACAGATCAATGCTGGGGTTTCCTCTGTAGCTCCTCTAGTCATAACTCATCACAGATCAATGCTGGGGTTTCCTCTGTAGCTCCTCTAGTCATAACTTATCACAGATCAATGCTGGGGTTTCCTCTGTAGCTCCTCTAGTCATAACTCATCACAGATCAATGCTGGGGTTTCCTCTGTAGCTCCTCTAGTCATAACTTATCACAGATCAATGCTGGGGTTTCCTCTGTAGCTCCTCTAGTCATAACTTATCACAGATCAATGTTGGGGTTTCCTCTGTGGCTCAACAGCACTGAGAGCTGCTCTGCCTTTTGAAAATGCTCCTGTTTGTCACTAAGCTGTTTTCATCTTCTGCTAAATTCTCAACGCTGCCCATTTCTATCAATTAAATCAAATCCATTTCAAAATCTGCACATCTTTCCCTGTCACTCGGTCTTGTGACGTAGCCACAGAAGTCCTAAAGAATCTCACGATGAATCTCAAAACCAAAATCAGCAGGTTCTCTTGCCACAGACAGGAAACAGAGGTATCAGATCTCGTCAGCTGTCCTCAGCCTCCTGGTCTGCGTGGTGCTGCCCACCTCTCAGCCTGCCCCATTTTGATACTTCCTTTTCTTTTTTGTCACACACACATATTCCCAGGTATGAGCTGCTCAGAGGATGATTGGCCAGGCCGGTCTGGGAACACAGGACACTTTGTTGTCCAATCAGCCACGGCTCTGTCATGATCAGGACTCTTCCCCCGTTGAACCCCAGCATCCTCAGCCTCTCCCCTTCCTTAGGTACAGCCCTCTATCAGCCTCTATCAGCCTGGCTGTAAGACTGCGTCACAAATGGCACCCTATCCCCTACGTAGTGCACTACTTTCCACCAGAAGTGCACTAGAGAGGTAATAGGGTCCATTTGGGAAGCAGCCTAAGTCTCTCTGTCAGGTGAAGACAGAGCAACCTGAGGCTGATTGACAGGGTGCACTACATGCTATAGCCCTATCCCTGAACCAATGGCCTGCTATAGGCCTAACCCTGAACCAATGGCCTGCTATAGGCCTAACCCTGAACCAATGGCCTGCTATAGACCTAACCTGAACCAATGGCCTGCTATAGGCCTAACCCTGAACCAATGGCCTGCTATAGGCCTAACCCTGAACCAATGGCCTGCTATAGGCCTAACCCTGAACCAATGGCCTGCTATAGGCCTAACCCTGAACCAATGGCCTGCTATAGGCTAACCCTGAACCAATGGCCTGCTATAGGCCTAACCCTGAACCAATGGCCTGCTATAGGCCTAACCCTGAACCAATGGCCTGCTATAGTCCTAACCCTGAACCAATGGCCTGCTATAGTCCTAACCCTGAACCAATGGCCTGCTATAGTCCTAACCCTGAACCAATGGCCTGCTATAGTCCTAACCCTGAACCAATGGCCTGCTATAGTCCTAACCCTGAACCAATGGCCTGTCTGTCAGAGGAGACTGATGAAGGAGGGGAGGCTAGCTGGTTCCTAAATGTTTGCACAGTAAGCGTTAGGTCAGTTCCTGTTCCTAGTTGAACATTAACTCTGGGCTATGGGAGGAGACAACGAGACATCCTGAGACATGGGGAGAGACTAGAGAAGAGGAAGATGAGGGAGACGACAACGAGACATCCTGAAACATGGGGAGACAGACTGGAGGAGAGGAAGATGGGGGAGACGACAATGAGACATCCTGAGACATGGGGAGAAAGACTGGAGAAGAGGAAGATGGGGGAGATGACAATGAGACATCCTGAGACATGGGAGACAGACTGGAGGAGAGGAAGATGGGGGAGACGACAATGAGACATCCTGAGACATGGGAGACAGACTGGAGGAGAGGAAGATGGGGGAGACGACAATGAGACATCCTGAGACATGGGAGACAGACTGGAGGAGAGGAAGATGGGGGAGGGGACAACGAGACATCCTGAGACATGGGGAGAAAGACTGGAGAAGAAGAAGATGGGGGAGACGACAATGAGACATCCTGAGACATGGGAGACAGACTGGAGGAGAGGAAGATGGGGGAGGGGACAACGAGACATCCTGAGACATGGGAGACAGACTGGAGGAGAGGAAGATGGGGGAGACGACAATGAGACATCCTGAGACATGGGAGACAGACTGGAGGAGAGGAAGATGGGGGAGGGGACAACGAGACATCCTGAGACATGGGGAGAAAGACTGGAGAAGAGGAAGATGGGGGAGACGACAATGAGACATCCTGA
The DNA here is from genome assembly GCF_018296145.1 of Oncorhynchus tshawytscha. NCBI lineage: Eukaryota > Metazoa > Chordata > Actinopteri > Salmoniformes > Salmonidae > Oncorhynchus > Oncorhynchus tshawytscha. The sequence goes on from NW_024609654.1 coordinate 200,510, forward strand.
GACATGGGAGACAGACTGGAGGAGAGGAAGATGGGGGAGGCGACAATGAGACATGGGAGACAGACTGGAGGAGAGGAAGATGGGGGAGACGACAACGAGACATCCTGAGACATGGGGAGAAAGACTGGAGAAGAAGAAGATGGGGGAGACGACAATGAGACATCCTGAGACATGGGAGACAGACTGGAGGAGAGGAAGATGGGGGAGATGACAATGAGACATCCTGAGACATGGGAGACAGACTGGAGGAGAGGAAGATGGGGGAGGGGACAACGAGACATCCTGAGACATGGGGAGACAGACTGGAGGAGAGGAAGATGGGGAGACAGACTGGAGAAGAGGAAGATGGGGGAGACGACAACGAGACATCCTGAGACATGGGGAGACAGACTGGAGGAGAGGAAGATGGGGGAGACAGACTGGAGAAGAGGAAGATGGGGAGGGAGACATCCTGAGACATGGGGAGACAGACTGGAGAAGAGGAAGATGGGGAGACGACAACGAGACATCCTGAGACATGGGGAGACAGACTGGAGGAGAGGAAGATGGGGGAGACGACAACAGGAGACATCCTGAGACATGGGGAGACAGACTGGAGATATATCAAGACTGGGAAGATGGGGGAGTCCCTCCCTCCACTAGATATATCAAGACATCCTAGAGGCATGATACTGGTCCCTCCCTCCACTAGATATATCAGTATGATACTGGTCCCTCCCCTCCACTAGAGTATATCAGTATGATACTGGTCCCTCTCCTCCACTAGATGTATATCAGTATGATACTGGTCCCCTCCTCCACTAGAGTATATCAGTATGATACTGGCCCCTCCCCTCCACTAGATACAGTATATCAGTATGATACTGGCCCCTCCCTCCACTAGATATATCAGTATATCAGTATGATACTGGATACCCCTCACCTCCACTAGATATATCAGTATGATACTGGCCCCTCCCCTCCACTAGATATATCAGTATGATACTGGTCCCTCCCCTCCCCTGGTCCCCCTCCACTAGATATATCAGTATGATACTGGTCCCCCTCCACTAGATATCCAGTATGACTGGTCCCTCCCCTCCACTATCAGTATGATACTGGCCCCTCTCCTCCACTAGATATATCAGTATGATACTGGTCCCTCCCCTCCACTAGATATATCAGTATGATACTGGTCCCTCTCCTCCACTAGATATATCAGTATGATACTGGTCCCTCCCCTCCACTAGATATACCAGTATGATACTGGTCCCTCTCCTCCACTAGATATATCAGTATGATACTGGTCCCTCCCCTCCACTAGATATATCAGTATGATACTGGCCCCTCCCCTCCACTAGATATATCAGTATGATACTGGCCCCTCCCTCCCAGATATATTTGACTGGCCCCTCCCCTCCACTAGATAGCAGTATGATACTGGCCCCTCCCCTCCACTAGATACAGTATATCAGTATGATACTGGCCCCTCCCCTCCACTAGATATATCAGTATGATACTCGTCCCTCCCAGGATTTACTGTTTTAGCTGCTGTCATATGCAAAGTGACTCGCAGGGCAAAATGACCCTCTTATGGCCACTTTACCATGAAGACACTGCTGAGAGGACTGAGTGTATTTGGGGTTCTGCCATATGACTAGATAGAGACAGCCAAGAGGTCCATTAGACTGGAGGAGCACTAACAGACGGGACGGATAGTCAGACAGGACGGATAGTCAGACAGGACAGATAGTCAGACAGGATGAATAGGCAGACAGGATGAATAGTCAGACAGGATGGATAGGCAGACAGGACGGATAGGCAGACAGGACAGATAGGCAGACAGAACAGATAGGCAGACAGGGTGAATAGGCAGCCAGGACGGATAGTCAGACTGGAAGAGCACTAACAGACGGGACGGATAGTCAGACAGGACGGATAGTCAGACAGGACGGATAGTCAGACAGGACGAATAGGCAGACAGAACAGATAGTCAGACAGGACGGATAGGC